>NW_027002512.1:5000-6290 GCF_036934945.1 Oncorhynchus masou masou
GATCAGCAGTAACAGTCTGGAACACCTGTAAGCAACATCTCCTGAACCTCTATAGTGCTGAACCTCTATAGTGCTGAACCTCTATAGTGCTGAACCTCTATAGTGCTGAACCTCTATAGTGCTGCACCTCTATAGTACTGAACCTCTAAAGTGCTGAACCTCTATAGTGCTGAACCTATATAGTACTGAACCTCTATAGTGCTGAACCTCTATAGTACTGAACCTCTATAGTGCTGAACCTCTATAGTGCTGAACCTCTATAGTGCTGAACCTCTATAGTGCTGAACCTCTATAGTGCTGAACCTCTATAGTGCTGAACCTCTATAGTGCTGAACCTCTATAGTGCTGAACCTCTATAGTGCTGAACCTCTATAGTGCTGAACCTCTATAGTGCTGAACCTCTATAGTGCTGAACCTCTATAGTGCTGAACCTATATAGTGCTGAACCTATATAGTGCTGCACCTCTATAGTGCTGAACCTATATAGTACTGAACCTCTATAGTACTGAACCTATATAGTGCTGAACCTCTATAGTGCTGCACCTCTATAGTACTGAACCTCTATAGTACTGAACCTATATAGTGCTGAACCTCTATAGTGCTGAACCTCTATAGTGCTGCACCTCTATAGTGCTGAACCTCTATAGTGCTGAACCTCTATAGTGCTGAACCTCTATAGTGCTGAACCTCTATAGTGCTGCACCTCTATAGTACTGCACCTCTATAGTGCTGAACTTATATAGTACTGAACCTATATAGTGCTGCACCTCTATAGTACTGAACTTATATAGTACTGAACCTATATAGTGCTGCACCTCTATAGTGCTGAACTTATATAGTGCTGAACCTCTATAGTGCTGAACCTCTATAGTGCTGAATCTCCATGTACTGCCTACTGCTTGTTTTCCATGTACTGCCTACTTCCCTGCTTGTTTTCCATGTACTGCCTACTCCCCTGCTTGTTTTCCATGTACTGCCTACTTCCCTGCTTGTTTTCCATGTACTGCCTACTTCCCCCTCGCTTGTTTTCCATGTACTGCCTACTTCCCCTGCTTGTTTTCCATGTACTGCCTACTTCCCCATGTACTGCCTACTTCCCCTGCTTGTTTTCCATGTACTGCCTACTTCCCCTGCTTGTTTTCCATGTACTGCCTACTTCCCCATGTACTGCCTACTTCCCCTGCTTGTTTCCCCTGTACTGCCTACTTCCCCTGTACTGCCTCCTTCCCCTACTTGTTTTCCATGTACTGCCTACTTCCCTGCTTGTTATCCATGTACTGCCTATCTCCC
>NW_027002513.1:0-6290 GCF_036934945.1 Oncorhynchus masou masou
TAGTGTACTGTGAGCTGGTTGGTATTGTTGTGTACTGTGAGATGGTTGGTATTGTAGTATACTGTGAGCTCGTTGGTATTGTAATGTACTGTGAGATGGTTGGTATTGTAGTGTACTGTGAGCTGGTTGGTATTATAGTGTATTGTGAGTGTGAGCTGGTTGGTATTGTAGTGTACTGTGAGTGTGAGGTGGTTGATATTGTAGTGTACTGTGAGCTGGTTGGTAGTGTAGTGTACTATGAGCTGGTTGGTATTATAGTGTATTGTGAGTGTGAGCTGGTTGGTATTGTAGTGTACTGTGAGTGTGAGATGGTTGATATTGTAGTGTACTGTTAGTGTGGGCTGGTTGGTATTGTAGTGTACTGTGAGCTGGTTGGTATTGTAGTGTACTGTGAGCTGGTTGGTATTGTAGTGTACTGTGAGCTGGTTGGTATTGTAGTGTACTGTGAGATGGTTGGTATTGTAGTATACTGTGAGTGTGAGCTGGTTGGTATTGTAGTGTACTGTGACTGTGAGCTGGTTTGTATTGTAGTGTACTGTGAGCTGGTTGGTATTATAGTATACTGTGAGCTCGTTGGTATTATAGTGTATTGTGAGTGTGAGCTGGTTGGTATTGTAGTGTACTGTTAGTGTGGGCTGGTTGGTATTGTAGTGTACTGTGAGCTGGTTGGTATTGCAGTGTACTGTGAGCTGGTTGGTATTATAGTGTATTGTGAGTGTGAGCTGGTTGGTATTGTAGTGTACTGTGAGTGTGAGTTGGTTGATATTGTAGTGTACTGTTAGTGTGGGCTGGTTGGTATTGTAGTGTACTGTGAGCTGGTTGGTATTGTAGTGTTCTGTGAGATGGTTGGTATTGTAGCATACTGTGAGTGTGAGCTGGTTTGTATTGTAGTGTACTGTGAGCTGGTTGGTATTATAGTATACTGTGAGCTCGTTGGTATTGTAATGTACTGTGAGGTGGTTGATATTGTAGTGTACTGTGAGCTGGTTGGTATTATAGTGTATTGTGAGTGTGAGCTGGTTGGTATTGTAGTATACTGGGAGTGTGAGGTGGTTGATATTGTAGTGTACTGTGAGCTGGTTGGTAGTGTAGTGTACTGTGAGCTGATTGGTATTATAGTGTATTGTGAGTGTGAGCTGGTTGGTATTGTAGTGTACTGTGAGTGTGAGGTGGTTGATATTGTAGTGTACTGTTAGTGTGGGCTGGTTGGTATTGTAGTGTACTGTGAGCTGGTTGGTATTGTAGTGTACTGTGAGCTGGTTGGTATTGTAGTGTACTGTGAGCTGGTTGGTATTGTAGTGTACTGTGACTGTGAGCTGGTTTGTATTGTAGTGTACTGTGAGCTGGTTGGTATTATAGTATACTGTGAGTGTGAGCTGGTTGGTATTGTAGTGTACTGTGAGTGTGAGGTGGTTGATATTGTAGTGTACTGTGAGCTGGTTGGTAGTGTAGTGTACTGTGAACTGGTTGGTATTGTAGTATACTGTGAGTGTGAGCTGTTTGGTATTGTAGCATACTGTGAGCTGGTTGGTATTGTAGTGTACTGTGACTGTGAGCTGGTTTGTAATGTAGTGTACTGTGAGCTGGTTGATACTGTAGTGTACTGTGAGCTGGTTAGTATTATAGTGTACTGTGAGCTCGTTGGTATTGTAATGTACTGTGAGCTGCTTGGTTTTGTAGTGTACTGTGAGTGTGAGCTGGTTGGTACTGTAGTGTACTGTGAGCTGGTTAGTATTATAGTGTACTGTGAGCTGGTTGGTATTATAGTATACTGTGAGCTCGTTGGTATTGTAATGTACTGTGAGATGGTTGGTATTGTAGTGTACTGTGAGCTGGTTGGTATTATAGTGTATTGTGAGTGTGAGCTGGTTGGTATTGTAGTGTACTGTGAGTGTGAGGTGGTTGATATTGTAGTGTACTGTGAGCTGGTTGGTAGTGTAGTGTACTGTGAACTGGTTGGTATTGTAGTATACTGTGAGTGTGAGCTGGTTGGTATTGTAGCATACTGTGAGCTGGTTGGTATTGTAGCATACTGTGAGCTGGTTGGTAATGCAGTGTACTGTGAGTGTGAGCTGGTTGGTATTGTAGTGTACTGTGACTGTGAGCTGGTTTGTATTGTAGTGTACTGTGAGATGGTTGGTATTGTAGTATACTGTGAGTGTGAGCTGGTTAGTATTGTAGTGTACTGTGAGCTGGTTGGTATTATAGTATACTGTGAGCTGGTTGATATTGTAGTGCACTGTGAGCTGGTTGGTTTTGTAGTGTACTGTGAGTGTGAGCTGGTTGGTAATGTAGTGTACTGTGAGCTGGTTGGTATTATAGTATACTGTGAGCTGGTTGGTATTATAGTGTATTGTGAGTGTGAGCTGGTTGGTATTGTAGTGTACTGTGACTGTGAGCTGGTTTGTAATGTAGTGCACTGTGAGCTGGTTGGTATTGTAGTGTACTGTGACTGTGAGCTGGTTTGTAATGTAGTGTACTGTGAGCTGGTTGGTATTATAGTATACTGTGAGCTGGTTGATATTGTAGTGCACTGTGAGCTGGTTGGTTTTGTAGTGTACTGTGAGTGTGAGCTGGTTGGTACTGTAGTGTACTGTGAGTGTGTGGTGGTTGATATTGTAGTGTACTGTTAGTGTGGGCTGGTTGGTATTGTAGTGTACTGTGAGCTGGTTGGTATTGTAGTGTACTGTGAGCTGGTTGGTATTGTAGTGTACTGTGAGCTGGTTGGTATTGTAGTGTACTGTGAGCTGGTTGGTATTGTTGTGTACTGTGAGATGGTTGGTATTGTAGTATACTGTGAGCTCGTTGGTATTGTAATGTACTGTGAGCTGGTTGGTATTATAGTGTATTGTGAGTGTGAGCTGGTTGGTATTATAGTGTATTGTGAGTGTGGGCTGGTTGGTATTGTAGTGTACTGTGAGCTGGTTAGTATTATAGTGTACTGTGAGCTGGTTGGTATTGTAGTGTACTGTGAGCTGGTTGGTATTGTAGTGTACTGTGAGCTGGTTGGTATTGTAGTGTACTGGTTGGTATTGTAGTGTACTGTGAGCTGGTTGGTATTGCTTGGTGTACTGTGAGCTGGTTGGTATTGTAATTATTACTGTGAGCTGGTTGGTAGCTGGTTGGTATTGTTGTGTACTGTGAGATGGTTGGTATTGTAGTATACTGTGAGCTCTGTTGAGTGGCTGTAATGTACTGTGAGATGGTTGGTATTGTAATGTACTGTGAGCTGGTTGGTATTATAGTGTATTGTGTAGTGGAGCTGGTTTGTGTATTATAGTTGGTATTTGTGAGTGTGGGCTGGTTGGTATTGTAGTGTACTGTGAGTGTGAGATGGTTGATATTGTAGTGTACTGTTAGTGTAGGCTAGTTGGTATTGTAGTGTACTGTGAGCTGGTTGGTATTGTAGTGTACTGTGAGCTGGTATTGTTGGTGAGCTGGTTGGTAGTGTTCTGTGAGATGGTTGGTATTGTAGCATACTGGTTTGGTATTGTAGTGTACTGTGTGTGAGCTGGTTTGTATTGTAGTGTACTGTGAGCTGGTTGGTATTATAGTATACTGTGAGCTTTCGTTGGTATTATAGTGTATTGTGAGTGTCTGGTTGGTATTGTAGTGTACTGTTAGTGTGGGCTGGTTGGTTGATATTGTAGTGTACTGTGAGCTGGTTGGTATTATAGTGTATTGTGAGTGTGAGCTGGTTGGTATTGTAGCCTGGTTGTGTGATTGATATTGTATACTGGGAGTGTGAGGTGTGTTGATATTGTAGTGTGAGCTAGTTTGTATTGTAGTGTACTGTGAGCTGGTTGGTTGTATACTGTGAGCTCGTTGTATTGTAATGTACTGTGTAGCTGTGAGCTGGTTGGTATTATAGTGTATTGTGAGTGTGAGCTGGTTGGTATTGTAGTGTACTGTGAGTGTGAGGTGGTTGATATTGTAGTGTACTGTAGCTGTTGGTAGTGTGTGTACTGGGCTGGTATTTGTGTATGAGTGTGAGCTGGTTGGTATTGAGTGTACTGTGAGTTGGGTGGTTGATATTGTAGTGTACTGTTAGTGTGGGCTGGTTGGTATTGTAGTGTACTGTGAGCTGGTTGGTATTGTAGTGTGTGAGCTGTGTACTGTGAGCTGGTTGGTATTGTAGTGTACTGTGACTGTGAGCTGGTTTGTATTGTAGTGTACTGTGAGCTGGTTGGTATTATAGTATACTGTGAGTGTGAGCTGGTTGGTATTGTAGTGTACTGTGAGTGTGAGGTGGTTGATATTGTAGTGTACTGTGAGCTGGTTGGTAGTGTAGTGTACTGTGAACTGGTTGGTATTGTAGTATACTGTGAGTGTGAGCTGTTTGGTATTGTAGCATACTGTGAGCTGGTTGGTATTGTAGTGTACTGTGACTGTGAGCTGGTTTGTAATGTAGTGTACTGTGAGCTGGTTGATACTGTAGTGTACTGTGAGCTGGTTAGTATTATGAGTGTACTGTGAGCTCGTTGGTATTGTAATGTACTGTGAGCTGCTTGGTTTTGTAGTGTACTGTGGTGTGAGCTGGTTGGTACTGTAGTGTACTGTGAGCTGGTTAGTATTATAGTGTACTGTGAGCTGGTTGGTATTATAGTATACTGTGAGCTCGTTGGTATTGTAATGTACTGTGAGATGGTTGGTATTGTAGTGTACTGTGAGCTGGTTGGTATTATAGTGTATTGTGAGTGTGAGCTGGTTGGTATTGTAGTGTACTGTGAGTGTGAGGTGGTTGATATTGTAGTGTACTGTGAGCTGGTTGGTAGTGTAGTGTACTGTGAACTGGTTGGTATTGTAGTATACTGTGAGTGTGAGCTGGTTGGTATTGTAGCATACTGTGAGCTGGTTGGTATTGTAGCATACTGTGAGCTGGTTGGTAATGCAGTGTGTAGTGTGAGCTGGTTGGTATTGTAGTGTACTGTGACATACTGAGATGGTTGTATTGTAGTGTACTGTGGTATTGTAGTATACTGTATAGTGGTTAGTATTGTAGTGTACTGTGAGCTGGTTGGTATTATAGTATATGAGCTGGTTGATATTGTAGTACTGTGAGCTGGTTGGTTTTGTAGTGTACTGTGAGTGTGAGCTGGTTTAAGTAGTGTACTGGCTGGTTGGTATTATAGTATACTGTGAGCTGGTTGGTATTATAGTGTATACTGTGAGCTGGTTGGATATTGTGAGTGCTCTGTGAGCTGGTTGGTTTTGTAGTGTACTGTGAGCTGTGAGCTGGTACTTTGTAATGTATTATAGTGTACTGTGAGCTGGTTGGTATTATAGTATACTGTGAGCTCATTGTATTGTAATGTACTGTGAGATGGTTGGTATTGTAGTGTACTGTGAGCTGGTTGGTATTGTAGTGTATTGTGAGTGTGAGCTGGTTGGTATTGTAGTGTACTGTGAGTGTGAGGTGGTTGATATTGTAGTGTACTGATAGTGTGGGCTGGTTGGTATTGTAGTGTACTGTGAGCTGGTTGGTATTGTAGTGTACTGTGAGCTGGTTGGTATTGTAGTGTACTGTGAGCTGGTTGGTATTGTAGTGTACTGTGACTGTGAGCTGGTTTGTATTGTAGTGTACTGTAACTGTGAGCTGGTTTGTATTGTAGTGTACTGTGAGATGGTTGGTATTATAGTATACTGTGAGCTCGTTGGTATTGTAATGTACTGTGAGGTGGTTGATATTGTAGTGTACTGTGAGCTGGTTGGTATTATAGTGTATTGTGAGTGTGAGCTGGTTGGTATTGTAGTATACTGTGAGTGTGAGGTGGTTGATATTGTAGTGTACTGTGAGTGTGAGGTGGTTGATATTGTAGTGTATTGTGAGTGTGAGCTTGTTGGTATTGTAGTATACTGTCAGTGTGAGCTGGTTGGTATTGTAGTGTACTGTGAGCTGGTTGGTATTGTAGTGTACTGTGACTGTGAGCTGGTTTGTAATGTAGTGTACTGTGAGTGTGAGGTGGTTGATATTGTAGTGTACTGTGAGTGTGAGCTGGTTGGTACTGTAGTGTAGTGTGAGCTGGTTAGTATTATAGTGTACTGTGAGCTCGTTGGTATTGTAATGTACTGTGAGATGGTTGGTATTGTAGTATACTGTGAGCTGGTTGGTTTTGTAGTGTACTGTGAGTGTGAGCTGGTTGGTACTGTAGTGTACTGTGAGCTGGTTAGTATTATAGTGTACTGTGAGATGGTTGGTATTGTAGTGTACTGTGAGCTGGTTGGTATTATAGTGTATTGTGAGTGTGAGCTGGTTGGTATTGTAGTGTACTGTGAGTGTGAGGTGGTTT
>NW_027002514.1:0-6288 GCF_036934945.1 Oncorhynchus masou masou
TGGTTGAACAGGCTAGTAATAGGGGTTGCAACAATTTTAGAAAGATAGGGTCTATCTTTGACCGGGGTAGGGGTAGCCAGGTGGAAAGCATAGCCAGCCGTAGAGAAATGCTTATTCATCACGGATTTATCGGTGGTGATAGTGTTTCCTAGCCTCAGTGCAGTGGGCAGCTGGGAGGAGGTTCTCTTATTCTCCATGGACTTTACAGTGTCCCAGAACTTCTTGGAGTTTGTGCTACAGGACGCAATTTTCTGTTTGAAAAAGCTAGCCTTTGCTTTCCTAACTGCATGTGTATATTGGTTTCTAACTTCCCTGAAAAGTTGCATATCGCGGGGGGCTATTCGATGCTAATGCATTACACCACAGGATGTTTTTGTGCTGGTCAAGGGCAGTCAGTTCTGGAGTGAACCAAGGGCTATCTGTTCCTGGTTCTACATTTTTTGAATGGGGCATGCTTATTGAAGATTGTGAGAAAAGCACTTTTAAAGAATAACCAGGCGTCCTCTACTAACGGAACGAGATCATTATCCGATCGATTAGGTTGATTAGAAAGGCCTGCTCACTGAAGAGTTTTTTTAGGGAGCGTTTGACAGTGATGAGTGGTGGTCGTTTGACCGCAGATCCATTACCGATGCAGGCAATGAGGCAGTGATTGCCGAGATCCTGATTGAAGACAGCAGAGGTGTATTTGGAGGGCAGGTTGGTTAGGATGTCCATGAGGGTGCCCGTGTTTACGGATTTGGGGTTGTACCTGGTAGGTTCATTGATAATTTGTGTGAGATTGAGGGCATCAATCTTAGATTGTAGGATGGCCGGGTGTTAAGCATGTCCCAGTTTAGGTCACCAAACAGCACGAGCGTCGAAGATAGATGGGGGCAATGAATTCACATATGGTGTCCAGGGCACAGCTGGGGGCAGAAGGTGGTCTATAGCAAGCGGCAAAAGTAACAGACTTGTTTCTGGAAAGGTGGATTTTTAAAATAGAAGTTAAATTGTTTGGGCACAGACCTGATAGTAAGACAGAACTCTGCAGGCTAACTCCGCCCCCTTTGGCAGTTCTAGTGTAGTGATGCCTCTAGCATGGAGATGCAGTGCCTTAGACCGCTGCGCCACTTGGGAGCCCATATTTCAATCTCTTAAATTTCACCTACTGTTCCGACTTACTAGCGCACATGTAGCCTTTTAACCTGTTTTTGATAAATGTAATTAGCAAATATTGTAAGAGCTTATTGTCTGCTTATATGCCCCCTTTATTTTCCTACGGTTCTGACTTGCGTACACTGTAAGAACGACCAATGTTCTGATTTCTGTCGCTGTAAATTTCCAAAAGTGCTGAACAAACAATTATATTGACTACATCGGTCCGAGCTCCTCATTAATAATGTCTTAACCTAAATTACGGATTGCCTCTTATCCGCTTTTGTCAGTCCCCTTTATGCCATAGTTTGTACATCTCAATTGTCAGTAGAAACCACATTTGTTTAAGCAAGTCAGCCATGTCAGCTGTTTTTTTGAAAGGCAGTAAACGAGGCCGAATGAGCTGTTTCGCTGTCAGACAAGGCCCCACTGATAGCCAGGTGTAGCAGTGGTAAAGTGTTGGGACTGCTGTTGGGACAGCTTTGTCTGCCCTTATAGTGCAATTAATGTATTGTGGCTTTGCTGGCATGCATCCCACATGGTTTTTTTTGTCCACCAAGATTTACATGCTAAAAAATCACCACTGCAAATCTCACCTATGCTTTTAGGAAGCGTCAGGAAGGAGAGAAATAGTTTTGCATGCTTATAAGCAATTACATGTATACAATTCAGTCTCATGGAGTTAGACACCGAAAAGTACAAAACATGAAGAACACCTGCTCTTTCCATGTCATAGACTGACCAGGTGAATCAGGTGAAAGCTATGATCCCTTATTGATGTCACTTGTTAAATCCACTTCAAATCAGTATAGATGAAGGGGAGGAGAGACAGGTCAAAGAAGGATTTTAAACCTTGAGACATGGATTGTGTATGTGTGCCATTTAGAAGTAGAATGGGCAAGGTATGGTAGTAGGTACCAGGGGCACTGGTCTGTCACACACACACACACACACACACACACACACACACACACACACACACACACACACACACACACACGAACCATTGGAGTCGACATGGGCCAGCATCCCTGTGGAACACTTGAAACCTTAGAGCCCATGCCCTGACAAATTGAATTGGTTTGTATCTGCAGGGCAATGACATTTAATTAGAGCAAAATTACTTCAAAAAATAAATTACATTGACTTCAAACTAGAGCCAAAATTATTTATCTCAACAGGTTATTTTGGTGGTGATAGCATTAATCTCGTAAATGATATACTCCAAAGTCACAAAGTATATTTCAATGATTGAAATCTTCCAGACTATGGATTTAATTGTAATCAATAATTGTTATGGGTGTAACAATACCTTACCAAGGACTCCCAAGTAGTCTAGTTGTATTATAATAACAATACAGGAGTAGCCTAATATGACAGAGTGGGGAAAAACACATTTTGAGAACCATAATAAAAGTGTGTTACAGTACCTACCTTGTCCGTTGTCCCTGGCTTTGGTTCCTTTCTGTCAGCGATAAAGCTGTCCAGACACTGACGGAAATGTTGTCTCCAAACTGTCTGTCTGTAGGCTTGATCAGAATGAGCATTGAGATGTCCTTATGTCCCCAAACTAACTCCTTCAATCTAATTATAGGAACACCTGCCGCCAGAACACCCACCTGACAACACGCCACTTTTATTTGGCATTTTCTCAATTGGTCAAAGTTCACCCTCTCCCGTTTCAAAAGGAGGCGAGGAGAGGACGGAGGAGAGGACGCGAGTCATCGAGAAAATTCAAAATGATTCTCGTCATTCGGGGGGTTGCATTGGGTTCGCCTACCCTACGTGTTTATTACAGCTGATGTGAGGAAATCCCTCTTGCATGTGCTCGCTGCTGCTGTGTGTAAAAAGTGTAGAAAGTAGAAACTTCTCGTGCGGAAACAATAGGCGTGGTTTATTTGACTTTGCCACTTGCGCAGATAATGACAACCCAAACAATGTAGCGCCACTGCTGAACTTTCTGTCTCAACTTTCTATTTCATTATTCGGCCTGTAGCTCCATCTACTGGCTGATTAAGTATATTGCATTAAAGAAGCGTTTCCTACAGAGCTGTGTGTACTAGGGCTAGGCTTCTACAGTATTTGATCAGCCTATGATATTTAGTAATAGTGTGTTAGTTGACTGCTTCTCTATGTAGCATTCACATGTTATATTACAGTTGGACTTATTTAGAAAACCTTCTAGAACAGTGGCTGACAGCAGAGTGATGGTATGCCTACAGCCTCTCCCTCCATAGTTATTTCCTTGACTGAAGATATCTACATTTAGTGAACCTAGGTTATTTCTCTCTCATTGTTCCAAAAGTAGAAGCAACGGTCTCATACAAGGCATCGAATAGTGGCTGAGAGAGAGCGTGAAGAGAGAAGGCTCAATGCCATGGCCTTGGAATCAAAAAACATCCTCATGAGAGCCAGTAGAGGGTACCAGAGATTTATTAAACAGAGATTCCTAGAAGTATCCTCAGCCCCAGTTCACAGAGGGTCCTAGAGGTATCCTCAGCCCCAGTTCACAGAGGGTCCTAGAGGTATCCTCAGCCCCAGTTCCCAGAGCTTCCTAGAGGTATCCTCAGCCCCAGTTCACAGAGGGTCCTAGAGGTATCCTCAGCCCCAGTTCACAGAGGGTCCTAGAGGTATCCTCAGCCCCAGTTCACAGAGGGTCCTAGAGGTATCCTCAGCCCCAGTTCCCAGAGCTTCCTAGAGGTATCCTGAGCTTCAGTTCACAGAGGGTCCTAGAGGTATCCTCAGCCCCTTTCTATTTCTTTAAAAGTTCATCCCTCCTTATTCCTTTACTTCACCGGTCCTATCATGATCACTTCAATGAAGGAAGGAAGCAAGGTCACACATGATATTTGAATGGGGCCCCTTTCCAGAAAATACATGTTGTCCTGAGGAATCTGTCAACTTCAGGAGTTATTAGGGTGTTTTTGTTTCACCGTTGCCTAGGATACTAAGGCCTGTATTCTAGGATCAGTTTTGCCTTTTGAATCATAATGAATAACCTGATCCTAGATTCCTATTCTAAAACACTGTATGGATGTGGACCAAAATATGCTTCTTGAAATAGGTCAAGGAGTCTGGTGACTGTTTCATCTTGATGCCTGTGTGTGTAGGTGCATGCATGTGTGTGTGTGTAGGTGCATGCATGTGTGTGTGTGTGTAGGTGCATGTGCGTGTGTGTAGGTGCATGTGCGTGTGCGCGTGTGCGTGCAGGTGCGTGTAGGCGCGTGCGTGCGTAGGTGCAGGCGCGAGTGTAGGTGCAGGCGTGTGTGTGTGTGTGTGAGACTGGGCGTGCGTGTAAGCATGTGTATGTGTGTTATTTTGACTCAGGCCAATTTAAAAAGGCAGCCCCCCAAGCCCTCATTGAAGCTGATGGACCTCTATAGAGGTAACCCTTAAACACTTAATGAAGCTGATGGACCTCTGTTACGGATCCCTTTTTGTCCGACAGTCTAGGGGGGGGAGGGCGGGGATGGTAATGAGACCCGTAACAACTCATGCAAATTATAATAGTGACAAAGCAAAAGTGTGAACGAAATAACCAGGACAACTGAAATACCGTCAAACTCGAGGTTTATTTGAAAACACACAGTAATGGGGGGAGCAGGAAAAAGGCGCTGAGCTGGACCCAAGGAAAGAAACAATAAGTATTCAAAAAAAACCTAAGCTAGACTAGCCTACTTTAACAGCTAACTAACCAAAAATACAGTGGGTGGTCCGCCCAGTTCTAACTAGTGAGTTGGGCAATCTAACACACTGCTGCTGAGTATTGCGCAACTCCAATCCATCAACATCATCAATATGACCGTCCACTATCATTGCAGTATATATTGTGAAACGGCAGCCATCTCATTTGACACCACACTACCTCATTAATTGCTCTTTAGGGTTTTAGGCTGGGTATCTGTAAAGCACTTTGTGACAACTTGCTGGTGTGAAAAGTAAAAAAAAATACTTAATTGATTTATTGATTGATATCAAGAAGTGTGACTTTGTCAAATATAATAACATAACATCTACAGACAGTCTACAGTCTACAGACACCTTGGATCAGTTTGAAGGTTCACTGGCTTTTGTTGGAGCTAAATCTAGTCCATGTTTTTGTTTCATGATAGATTCTGTCATTTCAAAACAAAGCTATTTGTTGTATCCAGTCAGTCAGTCTGTCCAAATGTAGTTGGCTCTGCTCATCCAATTGGCACACTCCTCCTTTAAAGAGCAGATCTTTACCATGTGGTAGAGATTACCTTCCATGCCCCCTGCACCTCCCACAGCTACACGTGCCACCTAATGTGCGTGTGTCTTTGTAACCTTCATGTCACCACCATCCTGACAGCTACATGTGCCATGCACCAAAACGGGTTGTTGTTTGGCACCTTTCAACTCAATAAGTTAACTATGTTGTTGTAGCACTGGCTACAGTACGGTATCCTACCAATGAGGTTTGACAAGTTAGCGAGGTAACTTTGGTCAACTCTGAGTTCAACTTGAGATAACTGGTCAAGTGGCTCAACTTTTAGCCAGGTAATAAGGCAAAGGCAATGAATCCTTCAGAACTAACCTGCTCCAGGGCAGGCTACCAAAGAGCTAACTCAATTTATCCTGAATGAAGTGTGTGAGCTGTGTTTTTAAAAATGTGTTTTACCAGGCAAGAAGCAAATTCTTTTTTTCATTGAACAGTAAGTTAAAACTGCCTTGTTCAGGGAAGAACAACCCATTTTTACCAGTTCGGGGATTTGATCCAGCAACCTTTCAGTCACAGGCCAAACACTCGAACTACTAGGCTACCTGCCACCCCAGGTTGAGGACCAAGGAAATCAGATTCTCTCCCTCTCACAAAGATTGCATCATCATCCATTTGAGGAAGACAACTGAGTAAATATTTTTATTAATCAAAGGTTTTATTGCTTGTAAGAAAAATAGTAAAGTTAAAATACCTATCAGATTACACATTTAGCAATGACCGAATGCTTTTGAAACTTCACGCTCTGTAAAAAGATGCTTGTGTATTGACAAGCACACCTAAGATGTAATTATCGATATGCAATCAAATAAAAACGTCACTTCTAAAAGCTTGTTTCACACCACAGCCTTCTGAATTTGCAAGATAACTTTTACTTTATTTTAATTTTGGCACAAATAAATATGTGGCAC
>NW_027002515.1:0-6287 GCF_036934945.1 Oncorhynchus masou masou
TTACATTTACATTTACATTTAAGTCATTTAGCAGACGCTCTTATCCAGAGTGACTTACAAATTGGTGAATTCACCTTCTGACATCCAGTGGAACAGCCACTTTACAATAGTGCATCTAAATCATTTAAGGGGGGGGTGAGAAGGATTACTTATCCTATCCTAGGTATTCCTTGAAGAGGTGGGGTTTCAGGTGTCTCCGGAAGGTGGTGATTGACTCCGCTGTCCTGGCGTCGTGAGGGAGTTTGTTCCACCATTGGGGGCCAGAGCAGCGAACAGTTTTGACTGGGCTGAGCGGGAACTGTACTTCCTCAGTGGTAGGGAGGCGAGCAGGCCAGAGGTGGATGAACGCAGTGCCCTTGTTTGGGTGTAGGGCCTGATCAGAGCCTGGAGGTACTGCGGTGCCGTTCCCCTCACAGCTCCGTAGGCAAGCACCATGGTCTTGTAGCGGATGCGAGCTTCAACTGGAAGCCAGTGGAGAGAGCGGAGGAGCGGGGTGACGTGAGAGAACTTGGGAAGGTTGAACACCAGACGGGCTGCGGCGTTCTGGATGAGTTGTAGGGGTTTAATGGCACAGGCAGGGAGCCCAGCCAACAGCGAGTTGCAGTAATCCAGACGGGAGATGACAAGTGCCTGGATTAGGACCTGCGCCGCTTCCTGAGTGAGGCAGGGTCGTACTCTGCGGATGTTGTAGAGCATGAACCTACAGGAACGGGCCACCGCCATGATGTTGGTTGAGAACGACAGGGTGTTGTCCAGGATCACGCCAAGGTTCTTAGCGCTCTGGGAGGAGGACACAATGGAGTTGTCAACCGTGATGGCGAGATCATGGAACGGGCAGTCCTTCCCCGGGAGGAAGAGCAGCTCCGTCTTGCCGAGGTTCAGCTTGAGGTGGTGATCCGTCATCCACACTGATATGTCTGCCAGACATGCAGAGATGCGATTCGCCACCTGGTCATCAGAAGGGGGAAAGGAGAAGATTAATTGTGTGTCGTCTGCATAGCAATGATAGGAGAGACCATGTGAGGTTATGACAGAGCCAAGTGACTTGGTGTATAGCGAGAATAGGAGAGGGCCTAGAACAGAGCCCTGGGGACACCAGTGGTGAGAGCGCGTGGCGAGGAGACAGATTCTCGCCACGCCACCTGGTAGGAGCGACCTGTCAGGTAGGACGCAATCCAAGCGTGGGCCGCACCGGAGATGCCCAACTCGGAGAGGGTGGAGAGGAGGATCTGATGGTTCACAGTATCGAAGGCAGCCGATAGGTCTAGAAGGATGAGAGCAGAGGAGAGAGAGTTAGCTTTAGCAGTGGGCGGAGCGCCTCTGTGATACAGAGAAGAGCAGTCTCAGTTGAATGACTAGTCTTGAAACCTGACTGATTTGGATCAAGAAGGTCATTCTGAGAGAGATAGCGGGAGAGCTGGCCAAGGACGGCACGTTCAAGAGTTTTGGAGAGAAGAGAAAGAAGGGATACTGGTCTGTAGTTGTTGACATCGGAGGGATCGAGTGTAGGTTTTTTCAGAAGGGGTGCAACTCTCGCTCTCTTGAAGACGGAAGGGACGTAGCCAGCGGTCAGGGATGAGTTGATGAGCGAGGTGAGGTAAGGGAGAAGGTCTCCGGAAATGGTCTGGAGAAGAGAGGAGGGGATAGGGTCAAGCGGGCAGGTTGTTGGGCGGCCGGCCGTCACAAGAAGCGAGATTTCATCTGGAGAGAGAGGGAGAAAGAGGTCAGAGCACAGGGTAGGGCAGTGTGAGCAGAACCAGCGGTGTCGTTTGACTTAGCAAACGAGGATCGGATGTTGTCGACCTTCTTTTCAAAATGGTTGACGAAGTCATCTGCAGAGAGGGAGGAGGGGGGAGGGGGAGGAGGATTCAGGAGGGAGGAGAAGGTGGCAAAGAGCTTCCTAGGGTTAGAGGCAGATGCTTGGAATTTAGAGTGGTAGAAAGTGGCTTTAGCAGCAGAGACAGAGGAGGAAAATGTAGAGAGGAGGGAGTGAAAGGATGCCAGGTCCGCAGGGAGGCGTAGTTTTCCTCCATTTCCGCTCGGCTGCCCGGAGCTCTGTTCTGTGAGCTCGCAATGAGTCGTCGAGCCACGGAGCGGGAGGGGAGGACCGAGCCGGCCTGGAGGATAGGGGACATAGAGAGTCAAAGGATGCAGAAAGGGAAGAGAGGAGGGTTGAGGAGGCAGAATCAGGAGATAGGTTGGAGAAGGTATGAGCAGAGGGAAGAGATGATAGGATGGAAGAGGAGAGAGTAGCGGGGGAGAGAGAGCGAAGGTTGGGACGGCGCGATACCATCCGAGTAGGGGCAGTGTGGGAAGTGTTGGATGAGAGCGAGAGGGAAAAGGATACAAGGTAGTGGTCGGAGACTTGGAGGGGAGTTGCAATGAGGTTAGTGGAAGAACAGCATCTAGTAAAGATGAGGTCGAGCGTATTGCCTGCCTTGTGAGTAGGGGGGAAGGTGAGAGGGTGAGGTCAAAAGAGGAGAGGAGTGGAAAGAAGGAGGCAGAGAGGAATGAGTCAAAGGTAGACGGGGGAGGCTAAAGTCGCCCAGGACTGTGAGATAGAGCCGTCCCCAGGAAAGGAGCTGGCTCAGCATCAAGTCAGCTGATGAATCCTCCCTGAGGGAACCTGGAGGAAGTATAAATGATAAGGATGTTAAGCTTGAAAGGGCTGTAACTGTGACAGCATGGAATTCAGCAGTTATAGACAGATGGGTAAGGGGAGAAAGAGAGAATGACCACTTGGGAGAGATGAGGATCCCGGGTGCCACCACCCCGCTGCCAACGGCAGCTCGGGTGTGCGAGAACACGTGGGCGGACGAAGAGAGAGCAGTAGGAGTAGCAGTGTTATCTGTGGTGATCCACAGCCTGGCTAGAGCCAAGAAGTCGAGGGACTGGAGGGAGGCATAAGGAGATGAACTCTGCCTTGTTGGCCGCAGATCGGCAGTTCCAGAGGCTACGGAGACCTGGAACTCCACGTGGGTCGTGCGCGCTGGGACCACCAGATTAGGTGGCCGCGGCCACGCAGGTGGAGCGTTTGTATGGTCTGTGCAGAGAGGAGAGAAAGGGATAGATAGACACATAGTTGACAGGCTACAGAAGAGGCTACGTTTAATGCAAAGGAGATTGGAATGACAAGTGGACTACACGTCTCGAATGTTCAGAAAGTTAAGCTTACGTAGCAAGAATCTTATTGACTAAAATGATTGAAATGATACAGTACTGCTGGAGTAGGCTAGCTGGCAGTGGCTGCGTTGTTGACTTTGTAGGCTAGCTGGCAGTGGCTGCGATGTTGACACTACACTAATCAAGTCGTTCCGTCGAGTGTAATAGTTTCTACAGTGCTGCTATTCGGGGGCTAGCTGGCTAGCTAGCAGTGTTGATTGCGTTACGTTACGTTAAAAGAACGACAATAGCTGGCTAGCTAATCTAGAAAATCGCTCTAGACTACACAATTGTCTTGGATACAAAGACGGCTATGTAGCTAGCTAGCTACGATCAAACAAATCAAACCGTTGTACTGTAATAGTTTCTATTATGGGGCATTGTGTGCAGGCCAGGAACAAAATATCTAAATTCATTCCATTTTAAATTCAGCCTGTAACACAATAAAATGTGGAAAGGGGTGTGAATACTTTCTGAAGGCAATGTACATCAGGCTACCTCAGGATACAGAAGAGTGAAAACATCTAAAGAAGGTGAAAACATGCATCTCAATAGTTTAAAGTAGCTTCCTTTAAATGTCTTCTTTGGGCCATTTGCACCTGCCATTAAAGAAATGTACTGGTGAAGGCATCCTCCCATATTGCTTTCCCCTAGCCTGGTATCTTCAGATTAGTCAAGATGAAGGAAAGGAAGCCACTGAAATTTAACCATCTTTTGGCATTTGTTTTATTAGTCCATTTTTGATGTAGTCCCAAAATGTTTTGCATGTCAGCAAAGTTTTCAAGATATTTAACTTTCAAAGATAGTTTTATGGTGGAATGTTCCTTTAAATGCCAATTAAATGTGAGATCTTATATGGATAGCGGAAGAGAGTGCAGGTCTCCAGAGTAAATTTCCCTCCAAATTCTGTCTGTTACGCCTATTCACTTACATACAACATAGTCAGCCCAGTGTGTGATGACTGCGATAATGCAACTTATCCTTCCACCAGTAATGTACAGAATTGTGATGCTGACAAAGCTCACATTCAGAACCCATCTGCAAAACAGTTTAAGGCTTTGCAAACAGTCAATCTAAATACCTTTCCTGACTTAATGAAGCTCAGCCTGTACTCGTTGCTGGCTGCCACCCCCGAAGTGCAATTCTATTAAATAAGAGTAGCTGTTCTGACTTAACCAGAAGTTATGCAACAACCCGGAGCTTTGTTCAAAATGTTTACTCTGTGGAATGTGAAAGGAGCCAACGGTCTGGTCTTATCATGCCCTCTGGATGCTGTCCACTTGTGAGACTAGTTCATGAGTTGTTTGGAGGTGTAAACAATGCTGCATAATGGACAGACACTAACCCAACCATGTGGCACCTTAAACTGTCCAACTGCAAGGCAACCTCCTGATGCAAACTAAGCAGGATAGTTGTCATGACAAGTCATTTTACGTGTCTGTTTATAAATTACTTACTGTTTAGCTGAGAACCTGAAACTTTCACACTGATGCAAAGGCAAGGACTTCATTACATAATTAACAAAATGTCAGGCAATAAGCACACATGATAATGAACCGCAGATACCCCAGCAACACTAATGACAAAACAGTGTACTAAAACAAATATTCAGCATCTATCACTTTCTCTCTCCCCCACTAGATCTCGCTCCCAAGAAGAACTGGCGATGCAAAAAAAAAAAAAAATGAGATGATTACAGGTCCATCGGCAGTAGGGCTGTTGTGGTGACTTTCTTACCGCCACACCGGCGGTCACGAGTCATAAAGGCAGTCAAATTACACATGACCGTTTAGTCACGGTAATTAGGCTTCTCCAAACTCTGATGCTGCTGCTGGTCATTAGTAGCCTACCAAACTTGATAACTGCCTGGTATTCAGCCCTCTATTGTCCCTCTAATCAATATGACACAAATGCAAATGTATTGGTGAATCTTCATGAGCCCGTGAGCTCATGTTGCACAACATTTCTATAGGCTATGAAATTGCAGGAGAAAATAGAGTGATGGCCACTAATAAAAAGACGAGGATCTCATCAGCTTTCTATACACTAGACCAACTATATATTTTTTATCAACTTTCCTAATATTAACCTCTTGAAACTCCCCATCCCGGATCCGGGATTGTGACTAAGCCTCAGGCTCATTAGCATAACGCAACGTTAACGATTTCTGAAAATCGCAAATAAAATTAAAATAATGCGTTTGCTCTCAAGCTTAGCCTTTTCTTAACAACACTGTCATCTCAGATTTTCAAAATATGCTTTTGAACCATAGAAATTGACTAATTTGTGTAAGAGTATGCAAAGCTAGCATAGCATTTTGTGTAGCATGTAGCACGCAACATTTTCACAAAAGCCAGATAACCAAATAAATAAAATCATTTACCTTTGAAGAGCTTCTGATGTTTTCAATGAGGAGACTCCCAGCCACATACCAAATGCGCAGTGTTTCCTGAAAGCGTCTGTGTGTAGGAGAAATCGTTCCGTTTTCTACATTGCGCCTGGCTACCGAAACGAACCGAAAATGCAGTCACCTACAACGTGAAACTTTTTCCGGATTAACTACATAATATCGACCGAAACATGGCAAACGTTGTTTGGAATCAATCCTCAAGGTGTTTTTTCACATATCTCTTCATTGACATGCAGTTCTTGGAAGCTTGCTTCTCTCTCTGTGCCCCATGGAAAAATACTGGCAGGTGACTTTTGCGCACCAATTTCGGCGCAGGACACCGGGCGGACACGTGGTAAATGTGGTCTCTTATGGTCAATCTTCCAACGATCTGCCTACAAATACGTCACAATGCTGCAGACACCTTGGGGAAACGACAGAAAGGGCAGACTCATTCCTCTTGCGTTCACAGCCATATAAGGAGATCATGAAAGACAGAGCCTCAAAAATCCTTGTCATTTCCTGGATGCCAAGTCATCTTGGTTTTGCCTGAAGCTCACGTTAAAGGGCACGCACAGAGAAGATATTTGTATTTCTGGACACGTCAGAGTGTTTTCTTTCGAACAGTAGCAATTATATGCATAGTCGAGCATCTTTTTGTGACAAAATATCTTGTTTAAAACGGGAACGTTTTTCTTCCAAAAAATGAAATAGCGCCACCATAAGTGTAAGAGGT
>NW_027002516.1:0-6286 GCF_036934945.1 Oncorhynchus masou masou
TTGAAACTTCTGTATGTGTGATGTCTACTGTTAATTTTTATTGTTTACCTTACTTGCTTTGGCAATGTTAACACATGTTTCCCATGCCAATAAAGCCCCTTGAATTGAATTGAAATTGAATTGATATGAGTGTCCAGCTTCAGTGATTTTTGCAGTTCGTTCCAGTCATTGGCAGCAGAGAACTTGAAGGAAAGGCGGCCATAGGAGGAATTGGCTTTGGGGGTGATCAGTGAGATATACCTGCTGGAGCGCGTGCTACAGATGGGTGCTGCTATGGTGACCAGTGAGCTGAGATAAGGTGGGGCTTTACATAGTAGAGACTTGTAGATGACCTGGAGCCAGTGGGTTTGGCAAAGAGTATGAAGCGAGGGCCAGCCAACGAGTGTGTACAGGTTGCAGTGGTGGGTAGTATATGGGGCTTTGGTGACAAAATGGATGGCACTGTGATAGACTGCATCCAATTTGTTGAGTAGAGTGTTGGAGGCTATTTTATAAATTACATTGCCGAAGTTGAGGATAGGTAGGAATGTCAGTTTTACAAGGGTATGTTTGGCAGCATGAGTGAAGGATGCTTTTTCAAAATAGGAAGCCGATTCTAGATTACATTTTGGATTGGAGATGCTTAATGTGAGTCTGGAAGAAGAGTTTATGTTTATGATGTTGGACGGGCGGGCAAGTGCTGGCAGTGATCGGTTGAAGAGCATGCATTTCGTTTTACTTGCATTTAAGAGCAGTTGGAGGCCACGGAATGAGAGTTGTATGGCATTGAAGCTCGTCGGGAGGTTAGTTAACACAGTGTCCAAAGAAGTGCCAGAAGTATACAGAATGGTGTCGTCTGCGTAAAGGTGGATCAGAGATTCACCAGCAGCAAGAGCGACAACATTGATGTATACAGAGAAGAGAGTCGGCCCAAGAATTGAACCCTGTGTGTGTGCTGAAACTATACTTTCAGTTCCTGTTGATACTATGTTACAGTCTTCTGCTAGCACATGGTAGATATAGGAGGAAGAAGGATTGGGAAACTAACTGCAAATAACAATAAGCTGAACTCCGCCTAGCAGAGATATCTTTCTATTAGCAACTACTAAATATGAGCGTATATGGTATTAAAGATAAGGGACATCCCTGATCCTCAGTAGGGGATAAAAAGGGAAAACATATTTTGTACTGAGTGTCTAGCTTGCAAATTACTGTAAGTGTATACTCCAGGTTGTAATCCTTATTAAACAAACTAACCTCTGATCAAAGAAGTGTCCTGTGGTCACTTATGTGCACATAGGGCAGAATTCCCTTACAATTCTCTGCCTAAATGACTACCGACCCATAGCACTCACTTCTGTAGCCAGTAAGTGCTTTGAAAGGCTGGTCGTGGCTCACATCAACACCATTATCCCAGAAACCCTAGATACACTCAATTTGCATATAGCCCCAACAGATCCACAGATGATGCAATCTCGATTGCACTCCACACTTCCCTTTCCCACCTGGACAAAATGAACACCTATGTGAAAATGCTATTCATTGACTACAGCTCAGCATTCAACACCATAGTGCCCTCAAAGCTCATCACTAAGCTAAGGGCCTTGGGACTAAACACCTCCCTCTGCAACTGGATCCTAAACTTCCTGACGGGCCAACCACAGGTGGTAAGGGTAGGTAACAACACTCCCGCCACGCTGATCCTCAACAGGAGTGCTTGCTCAGTCCCCTCCTGTACTCCCTGTTCACTCATGACTGCATGGCCAGGCATGACTCCAAAACCATCATCAAGTTTGCTGATGACACAACAGCAGTAGGCCTGATCACCTACAAAGACAAGACAGCCTATAGGGACGAGGTCAGAGACCTGGCCGTGTGGTGCCAGGACAACAACCTCTCCCTCAACATGATCACGACAAAGGAGATGCTTGTGGACTACAGGAAAATTGAGAACCGAGCACACCCCCATTCTCATCGATGGGGCTGTAGTGGAGCAGGTTGAGAGCTTCAAGTTCCTTGGTGTCCACATCAACAACAAACTATCATGGTCCAAACACACCAAGACAGTCTTGAAGAGGGCACAAGAAAACCTATTCCCCTTCAGGAGACTTAAAAGATTTGGCATGGGTCCTCAGATCTTCAAAAGTTCTACAGCTGCACCATCAAGAGCTGGTTGCATCACTGCTTGGTATGGCAACTGCTCTGCCTCCAACCGCAAGGCTCTACAGAGGGTAGTGGCACTACAGAGGCACTACAGAGGGTAGTGGCACTACAGAGGGTAGTGCGTACGGCCCAGTACATCACCGGGTCCAAGCTTCCTGGAACCCTATACCAGGCGGTGTTAGAGGAAGGCCCTAAAAATGGTCAAAGACTCCAGCTACACTAGTCATAGACTGTTCTCTCTGCTACCGCACAGCAAGCGGTACCGGAGCGCCCAGTCTAGTTCCAAAATACTTTTTAATAGCTTCTACCCCCAAGCCATAAGACTCCTGAACAGCTAATCAAATGGCTACCCAGACTATTGTCCCCACCCCTATTTTGCACTGCTGCTACTCTCTGTTTATTTATGCGTAGTCACTTTAACTCTGCCGACATGTACAGATTACTTGTAGTTTTTCATGTTGTTTGTCAGTAATTTTTGTAATGGCTTGGTGCTGCCTATCTTGGCCAAGACGCTCTTGAAAAAGAGATTTTAAATCTCAATGAGCCCTTCCGGGTTAAATAAAGGTTATATAAAATAAATAAATAAAACATTTCACTGTAAGGTCTACCTGTTGTATTCGGCACAAATGACAAATAAAGTTTTATTTGATTTAGTATATTCCTCACCGTGAAAACAGTGAGGAAATCATTGGTAGTGATAGGCGTAACCATTCTATTTAAATAGTTCATGGCCAAATCAACTAAAATCCATTGAAATCAACTCGATATACGGTTTGACCTTACTTAAAGGTGATTTGGCCATTTTAAAAGGTTTGTTTATATTTAGAACAGATTTGTAATATTTGTAAAACATCACTTACTCATTCTGCTACTAATTCAAGCTACTAATTCAAGCTAATTTAATTCCTGCTGCCACTTATTTGAAGTAAAAAAAGAACTTGCAAATCTCTTACATTTCCTTATCTCATTTGCAGTAATGTTAGCATTCAATTATCACCTTACAAGATCTGAATAAAACACATTTTTACCCCCAATTAATATCATTTATTGTAATGCTGCTACTTATTTAAAGCCATTTCAGGCATTTCTAAGCAGTTTTTATGAAACCTATTTCATGAGGAAATTGAAATGACCAATTAATTGTCTTTCCTGTAAATGAGCCCACATTGATCAACTAAGAGTTTACCGTGAAATGTCTGGAAAGTTCAAACAAAATTATGCTGATACTTTACCTCAAAGGCAATCTTCTACAAATGTATTATGTGCTACTTACTCGCCTCTCTACAGCAAGCAAACATACTGAACAATGTATGTGGTGTTGGATAAAGGAGTACAACAGGATGGGTGTTGCCGCTCTTTGACTTGTTCTGACTGGTTTTCATATTCAAGCTACAAAAAAATACCTCAGTTAACCCTAATTTCCCCTCTATAAAATAGAATGACTTTGCTCAGTATATTACTGTGATTGAACAATAGTGCTTAAACTAATTTAAACTAATAAAAAATCCAGTCATACAATAATGTTGGCTTTATTCAACTACACAATTTCTTGGCTGTAACATGTTCATGTAAAAAATGTAATGTTTCAAGCTAATGGTTTTAGCAGCAATTTTTTTTCTTCTGATCATTTAAGAAAATAGCTTTCTTGCATCTTTGTTGGTTTTTTTGCATTTTATGTTTTTAAACATAATAATAATAAGTGTTGCCAAAACTGCAAAACTGCTAAACTTATTTGGCAGTTTTCTACTTTGGTAGGGAAAAAAAATGACATGATATAAAACAATTATACCACACCGGCACCATTATAGATAGTATATTAAAATAGTTAAGTATATTTTATTCAATTTCCGTTATCATACTGTATCTGTAATTAGTGTATCTATTCTAAATACATGGGTAATAAGAAGCTCTGACGGTCAGATGTGGAAATTAGTGCAGAAACTTTGGAGGCCACTTTCTCAAATTTAAGTATGCAGTTAGTTGTGTATTAACATTCAGAGGGATAAAGTCCACAGACAAATGTTGAAATACAGGAGAAGATAAACATGAAACTGGACATGAAGTTATGAGGATGTAGAAGTGAACATAGTTTTTACAAACACAATGTAATAACACACTTTTCATAACTTAACAAGAAGAAGAGAACCTTTGGGATCAACATTTTCAATACAGTGTTTATTTCCAGTCTTGTGAAATGTTGAGCATGGACAACATTTCCCTTAACAACAGTTGCAAACATACAGTAACTACTGTAAGAAATATAATAACAAAGAAACAAGTGGTTTCAAGTAAAGAGTCACATCCTAATGTACGTACTAATCAGTCACACCTGACCTTTAAACTCTGTCATAGCAAAATACAGTGGACCAAAACACTGTTTTTACAATCATGTTGGAATAGTGGAGCACCTACTGTGTGGGGAGCACCAGTTGAGGCTTGTTCTCTGTCACAACTGAATTCAGCATTATTTGGTTGGATTTATTTGTTCATAAAAAGTCTGAAATGGTCTAAAGAATGTAAGGTCCAGTCACTCAGGTGGGTTTTAGTATTAAACGTCATTATTAACTGGGCGTAGAGAAAATTTAAAAACATGTATGCGTTTCATAAAAGTGAAAATCATGGTGGATAGAAAATGAATCGACCTCCTCATTCTGAGACCACACCTAAGCACAGTTGTCTATTTAAATACTTGTCTTTTCACAGACTTAAACCCTTTTGAAGGCTTTATACAAAAACACAGGTGTTTTTGAATGATTCCCCATTCAAGAGCATTGGTGGAAGTTTTGGGGATATTGGTTTCTCAATGGGTCAGTGTAGTTTCACATTTCAATCTGCTCTCTCCACAAAGGTTACATGCGAGCATATTCAGAAATTACATGATCTAAATTTGCTTTTACTTCCCCTTGAGTTTGTTTAAATCATTTCCCCATGGACAGTCTGGTTCTCTATCTGACATACTACCCTTCTTAATACTGTCAGAGATAGTTGTATTGAGAGAGAGAGAGAGCCTATTCTGGCTCTAACCAGAATAGGTATCATCATACAGGCAGAAAAACGTGTTCAGGTGTGTTGGACCGGAAAGTTAGTGAATTCTTAAACTGTCTATGGTCGATTGACACACCGGTGCGTTAACCTAATGAACATTTTTTTTAAATCCCATCAAAGTCCATCAGTTTAAGCTGGAGATGTGTCTCAATCCACCACTTCCGCATCTGCGGTGAAAGGTGTCAGAGCTAGAGAGATGTTTGTCAGACCATGAGACATCCCGAAAATCTGTGTTTTCCTGAAAACTTCTGTAGTGTCAGAAGATTTTAGCCTACAGAGTATTATGACCACTCTATGGAAAGGGGAGACTCTCATGAATACGATTTGCTCTATGACCTTCACAAGTGTCACAGGACTCATCTATAGGTAACCGCAAATTATGTGTAAAAAAAATAAATATATATATATATATATATATATACACACACTACCGTTCAAAAGGTTGGGGTCACTAAGAAATGTCCTTGTTTTTGTTAATTAAAATAACATCAAATTGATCAGAAATACAGTGTAGACTTTGTTAATGTTGTAAATGACTATTGTAGCTGGAAACGGCTGATTTTCTTGGAATATCTACATAGGCGTACAGAGGCCCATTATCAGCAACCATCACTCCTGTGATCCAATAGCACGTTGTGTTAGCTAATCCAAGTTTATCATTTTAAAAGGCTAATTGATCATTAGAAAACCCTTTTGCCACAAGTACATTAGAGTGTCTAGTTTGATAAACAGTACTGAGATAGTACTTTGATAAACTGTACTATGTACAGAAACCCAGCCTAAAACCCCAAACAGCAAGCAATGCAGGTGTAGAAGCACGTTGGCTAGGAAAACCTCCCTAGAAAGGAGAAACCTAGGAAGAAACCTAGAGAGGACCCAGGGTATGTGGAGTGGCCAGTCCTCTTCTGGCTGTGCCGGGTGGAGATTATAACAGAACATGGCCAAGATGTTCAAATGTTCATAAATGACCAGCAGGGTCAAATAACATGTCTGGGACAGGTTGTACGTCCAGTGCACAGGTCAGGATTCCATAGCCGCAGGCAGAACAGTTGTCCAGTGCAGTTTTGTGGACAGAGCGTGTATTCATATGTGTGTATTC
>NW_027002517.1:0-6285 GCF_036934945.1 Oncorhynchus masou masou
TACATTTAACATTTAGTCAGTTTACAGACGCTCTTATCCAGAGCGACTTACAAATTGGTGAATTCACCTTCTGACATCCAGTGGAACAATAATTTTGCCAGTGCATCTAAATCATTAAGGGGGTGAGAAGGATTACTTATCCTATCCTATGTATTCCTTGAAGAGGTGGGGTTTCAGGTGTCTCCGGAAGGTGGGTGATTGACTCCGCTGTCCTGGCTCGTGGAGGGAGTTTGTTCCACCATTGGGGGGCCAGAGCAGCGAACAGTTTTGACTGGGCTGAGCGGGAACTGTACTTCCTCAATGGTAGGGAGGCGAGCAGGCCAGAGGTGGATGAACGCAGTGCCCTTGCTTGGGTGTAGGGCCTGATCAGAGCCTGAGGTACTGCGGTGCCGTTCCCCTCACAGCTCCGTAGGCAAGCACCATGGTCTTGTAGCTGATGCGAGCTTCAACTGGAAGCCAGTGGAGAGAGCGGAGGAGCGGGGTGACGTGAGAGAACTTGGGAAGGTTGAACACCAGACGGGCTGCGGCATTCTGGATGAGTTGTAGGGGTTTAATGGCACAGGCAGGGAGCCCAGCCAACAGCGAGTTGCAGTAATCCAGACGGGAGATGACAAGTGCCTGGATTAGGACCTGCGCCGCTTCCTGTGAGGCAGGGTCGTGCTCTGCGGATGTTGTAGAGCATGAACCTACAGGAACGGGCCACCGCCATGATGTTGGTTGAGAACGACAGGGTGTTGTCCAGGATCACGCCTGCTGTTCTTAGCGCTCTGGGAGGAGGACACAATGGAGTTGTCAACCGTGATGGCGAGATCATGGAACGGCAGTCCTTCCCCGAGGAAGAGCAGTCTGGCCTTTGCCGAGGTTCAGCTTGCAGGTGGTGATCCGTTGTCCACACTGATATGTCTGCCAGACATGCAGAGATGATTCACACCTGGTCATCAGAAGGGGGAAAGGAAGATGAATTAGGTGTCGCCTGCATAGCAATGATAGGGAGAGACCATGTGAGGTTACATTGCTTCGCGACTTGCGTATAAATAGAATAGAGAGGCCTAGAACAGGGCCCTGGGGGACACCAGTGGTGAGATGCGGCGCGAGGAGACAGACCCTCGCCACGCCACCTGGTAGGAGCGACCTGTCAGGTAGGACGCAATCCACGCGTGGGCCGCGCCGGAGATGCCCAACTCGGAGAGGGTGGAGAGGAGGATCTGATGGTTCAGTATCGAAGGCAGCCGATAGGTCTAGAAGGATGAGAGCAGAGGAGAGAGAGTTAGCTTTAGCAGTGCGGAGCGCCTCCGTGATGCAGAGAAGAGCAGTCTCAGTTGAATGACTGTGATCTTGAAACCTGACTGATTTGGATCAAGAAGGTCATTCTGAGAGATAGCGGGAGAGCTGGCCAAGGACGGCACGTTCAAGAGTTTTGGAGAGAAAAGAAAGAAGGGATACTGGCTCGTAGTTGTTGACATCGGAGGGATCGAGTGTAGGTTTTTCAGAAGGGGTGCAACTCTCTACTAATGATGATAAATACAATCCAAATACAATCCACCTGTGTGTAATCAAGTCTCCGTATAAATGCACCTGTACTGTGATAGTCCCAGAGGTCCATTAAAAGTGCAGAGAGCATCATGAAGAACAAGGAACACACCAGGCAGGTCCGAGATACTGTTGTGAAGAAGTTATAGCCGGATTTGGATACAAAAAGATTTTAGCTTTAACATCCCAAGGAGCACTGTGCAAGCGATAATATTGAAATGGAAGGAGTATCAGACCACTGCAAATCTACCAAGACCTGGCCGTCCCTCTAAACTTTCAATATACAAGGAGAAGACTGATCAGATGCCAGCCAAGAGGCCCATGATCACTCTGGATGAACTGCAGAGATCTACAGCTGAGGTGGGGGCTCTGTCCATGGACAACAATCAGTCGTATATTGCACACAAATCTGGCCTTTATGGAAGAGTGGCAAGAAGAAAGCCATTTCTTAAAGATGTCCATAAAAAGTGAAGTTTAAAGTTTGCCACAAGCCACCTGGGAGACACACCAAACATGTGGAAGAAGGTGCTCTGGTCAGATGAAACTAAAATTGAACTTTTTGGCAACAATGCAAAACGTTATGTTTGGTGTAAAAGCAACACAGCTCATCACCCTGAACACACCATACCCACTGTCAAACATGGTGGTGGCAAGCATCATGGTTTGGGCCTGCTTTTCTTCAGCAGGGACAGGGAAGATGGTTAAAATTGATGGGAAGATGGATGGAGCCAAATACAGGACCATTCTGGAAGAAAACCTGATGGAGTCTGCAAAAGACCTGAGACTGGGACGGAGATTTGTCTTCCAACAAGACAATGATCCAAAACATAAAGCAAAATCTACAATGGAATGGTTCAAAAATAAACATATCCAGGTGTTAGAATGGCCAAGTCAAAGTCCAGACCTGAATCCAATCGAATCTGTGGAAAGAACTGAAAACTGCTGTTCACAAATGCTCTCCATCCAACCTCACTGAGCTCGAGCTGTTTTGCAAGGAGGAATGGGAAAAAATTTCAGTCTCTCGATGTGCAAAACTGATAGAGACATACCCCAAGCGACTTACAGCTGTAATCGCAGCAAAAGGTGGCGCTACAAAGTATTAACTTAAGGGGGCTGAATAATTTTGAACGCCCAATTTGTCAGTTTTTGATTTGTTAAAAAAGTTGGAAATATCCAATAAATGTTGTTCCACTTCATGATTGTGTCCCACTTGTTGTTGATTCTTCACAAATAAATACAGTTTTATATCTTTATGTTTGAAGCCTGAAATGTGGCAAAAGGTCGCAAAGTTCAAGGGGGCCGAATACTTTCGCAAGGCACTGTAACTCAGTCAAGCAGTAAAATCAGATTTTAAAAAACCCAGATAAAACAACACTTTATGGAACAGCGCTGTGAAGAGACACAGGCACACACACAGCATTCACAAACACATGCTAACACGGGCACTCTACACACATGTACATCAGAATATTGTTATTTTGCAGTATTGTGGATTTTGTATTGTAGATTTATTATGGTAGAGTAGTGTGTTGTATGTTTGGACTCCAGGAAGAGTAGCTGCTGCCTTGGCAGCCGCTAATGTGGATCCAGAATAAATACAAATAGACTATAGTGACCACCTCCGTTAAGATGACACTGCCTAGTATGCTGCATAATACAGTGGCTTTAGGTCGACATGATCCTTTCTTGGGGTGAGGTGGATTCCCATTCCTCATGTCCTTTTTCTTTATTCACTTTTCAGTCTCCGTATTCTCAGTCTCAGTGTGCGCAGCCTCAGTAGGGGAGAAGCTGGTTTCCTACACATGTCAAGAGGGTACAAACACACTTGAAATACCATTTGGAGCAGTGGATCCCCAATGTGATCAGAGCTGGACCACTGGCAAAAAGGTAATCTATTTTCTACAGTATGTGGTCATGACAAGTAGATACAACGTGAATTCCGATATCTTTATTAGAGCAATTTTTCTTTTTACATATCACCATTGACAGTACGAAAATTGCTGCACTCACTACTGTAATTCACTCTGTATAACAGTGTCTGCTAAATGACATGTTATGGCAGGGCTATGTCAATTGAGACATGCCATGTGAAAGATAATTTTTTTCACTACAGCCCATTGCTTACTATGAAAATGGCAAAGGTGAATGCAGTTTTTCATGCGAAGAAGTTATCTCTGGCAAAGTCCTCCTCAGTGACTGTGCCGATGTCACATTAACTACTGGTTGTACCACCAAGGTAGGTCAACTCATACAATTCACCTACCTCTTCTCTGTTACTGCCTACCAAATGCCAACCTAGTAAACGTTTCTAAATATTTACACCTTTCTCTTTCACAGGATGGGGTATATGAAGAGACCAGGCTGCACTTCTCAGGTGTGGTTGCTCCTGATGTTATTGGTGTATAACACAACATACCATTGATGTTCATATAAAGCGTTGTTGTCATCATATTGTCATCATAAAAATAAAATAGTTACTTTACGAGTAAAGTAGGAAGCCCAGGTTGCAATAGGCAAAAATATATTGTGTCATGTAAGGAGTGTAGATATTTGGCCTGGCGACCCGGTTTTATGGGCTGACTGAATGGAAGCTGATATTTGAGTTTTTTACTCTGCTGGTCTTGGCAGATTAGCAGTCCTCATTGTCCAAGACAGAATCAAGACTGAGTAAAAATGTATCCGACACCGAGACAATCAATACAGATGTGGGATCTTAATTGTATCACTTTTTTCTTTGCAGAGGATTTGCATGTACAGCTTGTAATTCCCACTTTTAAAATGTCAACTTCATTTTCCCTAACAAAACCTGTATAAACCCCTACAGAAAATGTCCATTTAATTATAATCCACATTTATAATCCACATAGTTAAAATTTCCTCTTAATTCAGGATTATTTTTCTACTGTAGCAAACTGGCTCAAATTTAAGATCCTAAGGTCCAGACCAGACTCAAGTTCTGTTCCAAACACAAAAACCGAATATACAAAACACAGTGGGATATGAAGTGGACAATACCAGGTGGGAGAACAACACTTCTTTTGAGTTTAAGATAAAGACAAATTGTAGGAGGAGACCCTCCCACAGTTCAGAATCATTAGCATATTTAAGCAATAATGCCTGAGGGTTGTCTAGGGCAAGAAAGTTGTCTCCACTTCTCTGGTAAGGATTCCTTCGATTTCAGTGCCTTATACCATTAGCCATTATTTTATCATATTGCTCATATTATTCATTTTCTCATTTTATAGGGATAAGTGTCAGCAACCAAGCTTTGCCTCCGGAAACTGCCAGTACTGCATCTACAAACGTTCAACATGCTCATTATGGTTAAGTATAGAGTTTTTTATTTTATTCGTTACACCAGTGTCTCCCAACAGGTCGATCGGCCCACCTATGAGTAGCTCGCCAAACAATTCTTAAAGTACATGCAATTTTCACGTGTTCCACGGCAAACTGTCATAAACAAATCTCACAAGTATCAGACACTGTAAACTCCCAGCTACTTACTATCTAACAAATGCAACATTGACATTATCCAACACCTGGTTATCCACTATTGTCGTAAAAGCCAAACCTAACACAATATATGCCTATTACCTTAGCCCCAGTCTGTCTATTTGCTGCTCGAGTTTGTCTATCGTGTGTAGTCAGTGGATGTGATACAGAAATACTTTCCCCAAAACCTTCTCAATTAAATTTTAACTGCAAAGTAGGCTTACCTGGCAGACTAGTCTATACCATGAGTAAGTACAGTGCATTCGGAAAGTATTTTGATGCCTTGACTTTTAAGGCTGTAAAGTATTATTTATTTTTTATTCTAAAATGTATTAAATATTATATCAATCTACATACAATACCTCATAATGACAAAGAGAAAACAGGTTTTTGGAAATGTTTGCTAATTTATAAAATAAAATACAGATACCTTATTTACGTAAGTATCCCTTTCCTATGAGACCCTATGAGACCTGTTTCCATTGATAATCCTTGAGATGTTTCTACAAATTTATTGGTGTCCACATGTGGTAAATTCAATTGATTGGACATGATTTGGAAAGGAACACACCTGTCTATATATGGTCCCACATTTGAGAGTGCATGTTGGAGCAAAAACCAAGCCATGAGGTCAAAGGAATTGTCCGTAGAGCTCAGAGATAGGATTTTGTCGAGGCACAGATCTGGGGAACGGTAACAAAAAATGTCAGCAGCATTGAAGGTCCCCAAGAACACAGTGGCCTTCATCATTCTTAAATGGAAGAAGTTTGGAGAGCCTTCCAGAAGGACAACCATCTCTGCAGCACTCTACCAACCAGGCCTTTAATGGTAGAGTGGCTAGACGGAAGCCACTCCTCAGTAGAAGGCCTCCTTGGAGTTTGCCAAAAGACACCTAAAGACTCTCAGACCATGAGAATCAAGATTCTCTGGTTTGATGAAACCAGGATGTAACTCTTTGGCCTGAATGCCAACCGTCACGTCTGGAGGAAACCTGGCACCATCCCTATGGTGAAGCCTGGTGATTGCATCATCAGCAGCAAGGACTGGGAGACTAGTCAGGATCGAGGGAGAGATGAACAGAGCAAAGTACAGAGAGATCCTTGATGAAAACCTGCTCCAGAGAGCTCAGGACCGGGGCAAAGGTTCACCTTCCAACAAGACAACAACCCTAAGCACACAGCCAAGACAACGCAAGAGTGACTTTGAGACAAGTCTCTAAATGTCCCGATTTGAACATCTCTTGCGAGACCTGAAAATAGTGTC
>NW_027002518.1:0-6285 GCF_036934945.1 Oncorhynchus masou masou
TGGAACGACATTTATTGAATATTTCAAACTTTAAAATTTCAAAAACTGAAAAATTGGGTGTGCAAAATTATTCAGCCCCCTTAAGTTAATACTTTGTAGCGCCACCTTTTGCTGCGATTACAGCTGTAAGTCGCTTGGAGTATGTCTCTATCAGTTTTGCACATCGAGAGACTGACATTTTTTCCCATTCCTCCTTGCAAAACAGCTCGAGCTCAGTGAGGTTGGATGGAGAGCATTTGTGAACAGCAGTTTTCAGTTCTTTCCACAGATTCTCGATTGGATTCAGGTCTGGACTTTGACTTGGCCATTCTAACACCTGGATATGTTTATTTTTGAACCATTCCATTGTAGATTTTGCTTTATGTTTTGGATCATTGTCTTGTTGGAAGACAAATCTCCGTCCCAGTCTCAGGTCTTTTGCAGACTCCATCAGGTTTTCTTCCAGAATGGTCCTGTATTTGGCTCCATCCATCTTCCCATCAATTTTAACCATCTTCCCTGTTCCTGCTGAAGAAAAGCAGGCCCAAACCATGATGCTGCCACCACCATGTTTGACAGTGGGGATGGTGTGGTCAGGGTGATGAGCTGTGTTGCTCTTATGCCAAACATAACGTTTTGCATTGTTGCCAAAAAGTTCAATTTTGGTTTCATCTGACCAGAGCACCTTCTTCCACATGTTTGGTGTGTCTCCCAGGTAGCTTGTGGCAAACGTTAAACGACACTTTTTATGGATATCTTTAAGAAATGGCTTTCTTCTTGCCACTCTTCCATAAAGGCCAGATTTGTGCAATATACAACTGATTGTTTTCCTATGGACAGAGTCTCCCACCTCAGCTGTAGATCTCTGCAGTTCATCCAGAGTGATCATGGGCCTCTTGGCTGCATCTCTGATAAGTCTTCTCCTTGTATGAGCTGAAAGTTTAGAGGGACGGCCAGGTCTTGGTAGATTTGCAGTGGTCTGATACTCCTTCCATTTCAATATTATCGCTTGCACAGTGCTCCTTGGGATGTTTAAAGCTTGGGAAATCTTTTTGTATCCAAATCCGGCTTTAAACTTCTTCACAACAGTATCTCGGACCTGCCTGGTGTGTTCCTTGTTCTTCATGATGCTCTCTGCGCTTTTAACGGACCTCTGAGTGTCATGTCTTGTTATGTCTGTTCCTGTCCTTTCTCTTCACTCTGTCTCTCTCTACTGGTCTTTTTAGGTTACCTTCTCTGTCTCTCATTCTTCAGCTGTTCTACATCTCCCCTAACTAGCTCATTCACTCTTTCCCACCTGTTCTCTCTTCCCCCTCTGATTAGGTCTCTATTTCTCTCTCTGTTCCTGCTACTTTCAGTGTCTGATTCTTGTTTGTGTTTTTGATGCCAGAAGCAAGCTGTCGTCCCGTTTGCTTCCACCTTGTCCTATCCTGTCGGAGTCCGCCTGGCAGGTGCATCCTGCATTATACTAACGTTCTTTTTGTTCCATTGACTACGTTGGAAGAGGATTTATGCCATTCCTGTTTTTCATTAAAGAACTCTGTTTTTCTGTTAAAACCGCTTTGGGTCTTCACTCAAGTACATAACAGAAGAATCAGACCAAGAATGGACCCAGCGGCTCCGGACCCTTTCACTCCGCCGTCCAAGATCCAGGGAGCGATGCTAGGCAGACACGAGGAGGAATTGTCTGCTACTCGACATGCCGTTGAAACCCTGGCCGTCCAAGTCTCCGACCTCACAATACAGGTTCACCAACTCCACCTCGATCCACCGCCCACTTCCAGGGTTTCCGAGTCTCCGGAGCCCAGGATCAACAACCCGCCGTGTTACTCTGGGAGCCCACTGAGTGCCGCTCATTCCTCACTCAGTGTGATGTGGTGTTCTCTCTCAGCCCAACACTTACTCCAGGAGCGCAGCCCGCATCGCCTCGTCATTTCTCTCCTTACCGGACGGGCGCGTGAGTGGGGCACGGCAATCTGGGAGCGAGGGCTGAGTGTATTAACCAGTATCAGGACTTTAGGAGGAGATGATACGGGTTTTGGCCGTTCTGTTTTTGGGAGGGAGAGGCTTCCAGGGCCCTGTCTTCCCTATGTCAGGGGAATCGATCCATAACGGATTATTCTATTGAGTTTCGCACTCTCGCTGCCTCTAGTGACTGGAACGAGCCGGCTTTGCTCGCTCGTTTTCTGGAGTCTCCTCGTCGAGGTTAAGGATGAGATCCTCTCCCGGGAGGTTCCTTCCAGTCTGGACTCCTTAATAGCTCTCGCTATTCGCATGAAGCGACGGTTTGATCTTCGTCGCCGAGCTCGTGGAAAGGAGCTCGCGTTCTCCGTTGCTCCCTCTCCACATCACTGCCACCTGCCGCATCTGCCACCCTCCTCCGCCGGCTCGGATGCTGAGCCTATGCAGCTGGGGTATCCGCATCTCGGCCAGGGAGAAGGGTGGAGAATCACCAATCGCCTCTGTCTCTACTGCGGCTCCGCTGGTCATTTTGTCACCTCATGTCCAGTAAAAGCCAGAGCTCATCAGTAAGAGGAGGGCTACTGGTGACGCAACTACTCAGGCCTCTCCTTCTGGATCACGCACTACCTTTCCGGTCCATCTCCGCTGGCCCGGTTCATCTGCTTCCTGCAGTGCCTTGATAGACTCTGGGGCGGAGGCTGTTTTATGGGCGAGACCTGGGCTCGGGAACATGACATTCCTCTCAGACAGTTAGGGAGCCCACGGCCTTGTTCGCTTTAGATGGTAGTTCTCTCCCCAAGATTCAGCGTGAGACGCTGCCTTTAACCCTCACTGTCTCTGGTAATCATAGCGAAACCATTTCTTTTTTAATTTTTCGTTCACCTTTTACACCTGTTGTTTTGGGTCATCCCTGGCTAGTGCGCCATAACCCTTCTATTAATTGGTCTAGTAATACTATCCTATCCTGGAATGTTTCTTGTCATGTGACCTGTTTAATGTCTGCTATCCCCTCCTGTTTCCTCTGTCTCTTCTTCACAGGAGGAGCCTGGCGATTGTTGACAGGGGTGCCGGAGGAGTATCACGATCTGCGCACGGTGTTCAGTCGTTCCAAGGCCACTTCTCTCCCTCCACACCGGTCGTATGACTGTAGTATTGATCTCCTTCCGGGAACTACTCCCCCCGGGGTAGATTATACTCTCTGTCGGCTCCCGAACGTAAGGCTCTCGAGGATTATTTGTCGGTTTCGCTCGCGCGGTACCATAGTCTCCTCCTCCTCTCCCGCCGGGCGGGGTTTTTTGTTCAGAAGGACGGGTCCCTGCGCCCATGCGTGGATTATCGGGGGCTGAATGACATAACAGTTAAGAATCGTTATCCGCTTCCTCTTATGTCTTCCCAGCCTTGAGATCCTGCAGGGAGCCAGGTTTTCACCAAATTGGACCTTCGTAACGCCTACCATCTCGTGCGCATCAGGGAGGGGGGACGAGTGGAAGACGGCGTTTAACACTCCGTTAGGGCACTTTGAATACCGGGTTCTTCCTTTCGGCCTCGTTAACGCTCCAGCTGTCTTTCAGGCACTAGTTACGACGTCCTGAAGACATGCTGAACATTTTTGTTTTCGTTTACATGGACGATATCCTGATTTTTCACCGTCTCTCTCGATTCATGTTCAGCACGTGCGGCGCGTCCTCCAGCGCCTTTTGGAGAACTGTCTTTATGTGAAGGCTGAGAAGTGCACTTTTCATGCCGCCTCTGTCCTTTTCTCGGTTCCGTTATTTCCGCTGAGGGCATTAAGATGGATCCGCTAAGGTCCAGGCTGTCATTGATTGGCCCCGTTCCTAAGTCACGCGTCGAGCTGCAGCGCTTTCTGGGCTTCGCTAATTTCTATCGTCGTTTCATCCGTAATTTCGGTCAGGTGGCAGCTCCTCACAGCCCTTACTTCTGTTAAGACGTGCTTTAAGTGGTCCGTTTCCGCCCAGGGAGCTTTTGATCTTCTTAAAGAATCGTTTTACATCCGCACCTATTCTTGTTACACCTGACATCTCTAGTCAGTTTGTTGTTGAGGTTGACGCGTCAGAGGTGGGCGTGGGGGCCATTCTTTCTCAGCGCTCTCTCTCTGACGGCAAGGTCCATCCTTGCGCGTTTTTCTCTCATCGCTTATATCGCCGTCAGAACGTAACTATGATGTTGGTAATCGCGAACTACTCGCCATCCGCTTAGCCCTAGGCGAATGGCGACAGTGGTTGGAGGCGACCGTTCCTTTTGTCGTTTGGACTGACCATAGGAACCTTGAGTACATCCGTTCAGCCAAACGACTTAATGCGCGTCAGGCTCGTTGGGCTCTGTTTTTCGCTCGTTTCGAGTTTGTTATTTCTTATCGTCCGGGCTCAAAAAACACCAAGCCTGATGCTTTATCTCGTCTCTTCAGTTCTTCTGAGGTCTCCACCGACCCCGAGGGATTCTCCTGAGGGCGTGTTGCTCCGAGTTGACTGTCTGGGGAATTGAGAGGCAGGTAAAGCAAGCACTTTCGCTCACACTCCGTCGCCGCGAGCTTGTCCTAGGAACCTTCTGTTCGTTCCCGTTCCTACTCGTCCGGCCGTTCTTCAGTGGGCCCCTCTGCCAAGTTAGCCGGCCACCGGCGTCCGAGTCACCTTCGCTTCCATTCGCCAGCGTTTCTGGTGGCCCACTCGGGAACGTGGCGCGTCGATTTGTCGCCGCTTGTTCGGTCTGCGCGCCAGACTAAATCTAGGAACTCTCCTCCTGCCGGCCGTCTCAGACCGCTTCCCATTCCCTCTCGACCGTGGTCTCACATCGCTTTAATTTTATCACCGGACTGCCTTCATCAGCGGGGAAGACAGTTATTCTTACGGTTGTCGATAGATTCTCTAAGGCGGCTCATTTCATTCCTCTCGATAAGCTCCTTCTGCTAAGGAGACGGCTCAGATCATTATCGAACGTTTTCCGTATTCATGGCCTTCCGTCTGACGTCGTTTCCGACAGAGGCCCGCAGTTCACGTCTCAATTTTGGAGGGAGTTTTGCCGTTTGATTGGGGCTTCCGTCAGTCTCTCGTCGGCTTTCATCCCCAGTCTAACGGTCAAGCCGAACGGGCCAATCAGACTGTTGGTCGCATTTTACGCAGTCTTTCTTTTTCGTAACCCTGCGTCTTGGTCAGAACAGCTCCCTGGGCCGTACGCCCACAACTCGCTTCCCTCGTCTGCTACCGGTCTATCCCCTTTTCAGAGTAGCCTCTGGTGCCAGCCTCCGCTGTTCTCATCTCAGCTCGCCGAGTCCTGCGTCCCCTCCGCTCAGGCTTTTGTCCAGCGTTGCGGCGCACCTGGAAGGGGGTCAGGTCGGCACTTTGCCGTAATAGAGGGCGCAGACTGTGAGGGCCGCTAATAGCGTAGGACCAGAGTCCCTAGATATTGTTGCGATCAGAAGTATGGCTCTCCACTCAGAACCTTCCCCTTAAGACAGCTTCTCGCAAGTTGGCCCCGCGGTTCATTGGTCGTTCCGTATTTCTCAGGTCATTAATCCTGTCGCAGTGCGACTTCTTCTCCAGCTATCTTCGTTCACCCGGTCTTCCATGTCTCCTGTGTTAAGCCCGTTCTTCGCGCCCCCGCTCGTCCCTCCCCCCATCCTTGTCGAGGCGCACCCATCTACAGGGTTCGTAAGATTTTGGACATGCGCCCTCGGGGCCGTGGTCATCACTGACATAACACTGAGACTATCACAGTGCAGGTGCATTTATACGGAGACTTGATTACACACAGGTGGATTGTATTTATCATCATTAGTCATTTAGGTCAACATTGGATCATTCAGAGATCCTCACTGAACTTCTGGAGAGAGTTTGCTGCACTGAAAGTAAAGGGGCTGAATAATTTTGCACGCCCAATTTTTGATTTGTTAAAAAAGTTTGAAATATCCAATAAATGTCGTTCCACTTCATGATTGTGTCCCACTTGTTGTTGATTCTTCACAAAAAAATACAGTTTTATATCTTTATGTTTGAAGCCTGAAATGTGGCAAAAGGTCGCAAAGTTCAAGGGGGCCGAATACTTTCGCAAGGCACTGTATACCTGCTGGAGCGCGTGCTACAGGTGGGTGCTGCTATGGTGACCAGCGAGCGGAGATAAGGGGGGACTTTACCTAGCAGGGTCTTGTAGATGACCTGGAGCCAGTGGGTTTGGCGACGAGTATGAAGCGAGGGCCAGCCAACGAGAGCGTACAGGTCGCAGTGGTGGGTAGTATATGGGGTTTTGGTGACAAAATGGACGGCACTGTGATAGACTGCATCCAATTTATTGAGTAGGGTATTGGAAGCTATTTTGTAAATGACATCGCCG
>NW_027002519.1:0-6285 GCF_036934945.1 Oncorhynchus masou masou
GCCAGCTATTGTCGTTCTTTTAACGTAACATAACGCAATCAACACTGCTATCTAGCCAGCTAGCCCCGACTAGCAGCACTGTAGAAACTATTACAGTACAACGGTTTGATTTGTTTGATCGTAGCTAGCTAGCTACATAGCCGTCTTTGTATCTAAGACAATTGTGTAGTCTAGAGCGATTTTCTAGGTTAGCTAGCCAGCTATTGTCGTTCTTTTGACGTAGCGTTAACGCCAATCATCACTGCTAGCTAGCCAGCTGGCCCCCGAGTAGCTGGCGCTGTAAGAAACTATTACAGTACAACGGTTTGATTTGTTTGATCGTAGCTAGCTAGCTGCATAGCCCGTCTTTTGTATCTAAGACAATTGTGTAGTCTAGAGCGATTTTCTGAGGTACAGCTAGCCGGCTTATTGTCGTTCTTTTAGCGTGGCATGCGCATAATCAACACTGCTGGCCTAGCTCAGCCTAGCCCAAATAGCAGCACTGTAGAAACTATTACACACTTTCGACGGAGCGACTTGATTAGTGTAGTGTCAACATCGCAGCCACTGCCAGCTAGCCTACTCCAGCAGTACTGTATCTTTTCAATAATTTTAGTCAATAAGATTCTTGCTACGTAAGCTTAACTTTCTGAACATTAGAGACGTGTAGTCCACTTGTCATTCCTATCTCCTTTGCATTAGCGTAGCCTCTTCTGTAGCCTGCATTTAAGTCATTTAGCAGACGCTCTTATCCAGAGCGACTTACAAATTGGTGAATTCACCTTCTGACATCCAGTGGAACAGCCACTTTACAATAGTGCATCTAAATCATTAAGGGGGGTGGTGAGAAGGATTACTTATCCTATCCTAGGTATTCCTTGAAGAGGTGGGGTTTCAGGTGTCTCCGGAAGGTGGTGATTGACTCCGCTGTCCTGGCGTCGTGAGGGAGTTTGTTCCACCATTGGGGGGCCAGAGCAGCGAACAGTTTTGACTGGGCTGAGCGGGAACTGTACTTCCTCAGTGGTAGGGAGCGAGCAGGCCAGAGGTGGATGAACGCAGTGCCCTTGCTTGGGTGTAGGGCCTGATCAGAGCCTGGAGGTACTGCGGTGCCGTTCCCCTCACAGCTCCGTAGGCAAGCACCATGGTCTTGTAGCGGATGCGAGCTTCAACTGGAAGCCAGTGGAGAGAGCGGAGGAGCGGGGTGACGTGAGAGAACTTGGGAAGGTTGAACACCAGGCGGGCTGCGGCGTTCTGGATGAGTTGTAGGGTTTAATGGCACAGGCAGGGAGCCCAGCCAACAGCGAGTTGCAGTAATCCAGACGGGAGATGACAAGTGCCTGGATTAGGACCTGCGCCGCTTCCTGTGTGAGGCAGGGTCGTACTCTGCGGATGTTGTAGAGCATGAACCTACAGGAACGGGCCACCGCCATGATGTTGGTTGAGAACGACAGGGTGTTGTCCAGGATCACGCCAAGGTTCTTAGCGCTCTGGGAGGAGGACACAATGGAGTTGTCAACCGTGATGGCGAGATCATGGAACGGGCAGTCCTTCCCCGGGAGGAAGAGCAGCTCCGTCTTGCCGAGGTTCAGCTTGAGGTGGTGATCCGTCATCCACACTGATATGTCTGCCAGACATGCAGAGATGCGATTCGCCACCTGGTCATCAGAAGGGGGAAAGGAGAAGATTAATTGTGTGTCGTCTGCATAGCAATGATAGGAGAGACCATGTGAGGTTATGACAGAGCCAAGTGACTTGGTGTATAGCGAGAATAGGAGAGGGCCTAGAACAGAGCCCTGGGGGACACCAGTGGTGAGAGCGCGTGGCGAGGAGACAGATTCTCGCCACGCCACCTGGTAGGAGCGACCTGTCAGGTAGGACGCAATCCAAGCGTGGGCCGCACCGGAGATGCCCAACTCGGAGAGGGTGGAGAGGAGGATCTGATGGTTCACAGTATCGAAGGCAGCCGATAGGTCTAGAAGGATGAGAGCAGAGGAGAGAGAGTTAGCTTTAGCAGTGCGGAGCGCCTCCAGTGATACAGAGAAGAGCAGTCTCAGTTGAATGACTAGTCTTGAAACCTGACTGATTTGGATCAAGAAGGTCATTCTGAGAGAGATAGCGGGAGAGCTGGCCAAGGACGGCACGTTCAAAGAGTTTTGGAGAGAAAAAGAAAGAAGGGATACTGGTCTGTAGTTGTTGACATCGGAGGGATCGAGTGTAGGTTTCTTCAGAAGGGTGCAGCTCATCGTCTCTTGAAGACGGAAGGGACGTAGCCAGCGGTCAGGGATGAGTTGATGAGCGAGGTGAGGTAAGGAGAAGGTCTCCGGAAATGGTCTGGAGAAGAGGAGGGGATAGGGTCAGAGGGCAGGTTGTTGGGCGGCCGGCCGTCACAAGAAGCGAGATTTCATCTGGAGAGAGAGGGAGAAAGAGGTCAGAGCACAGGGTAGGGCAGTGTGAGCAGAACCAGCGGTGTCGTTTGACTTAGCAAACGAGGATCGGATGTCGTCGACCTTCTTTTCAAAATGGTTGACGAAGTCATCTGCAGAGAGGGAGGAGGGGGAGGATTCAGGAGGGAGTTGAAGGTGGCAAAGAGCTTCCGCAGATCGGCAGTTCCAGAGGCTACCGGAGACCTGGAACTCCACGTGGGTCGTGCGCGCTGGGACCACCAGATTAGGGTGGCCGCGGCCACGCAGTGTGGATCGTTTGTATGGTCTGTGCAGAGAGGAGAGAACAGGGATAGATAGACACATAGTTGACAGGCTACAGAAGAGGCTACGCTAATGCAAAAGGGAGATTGGAATGACAAGTGGACTACACGTCTCTAATGTTCAGAAGAAGTTAAGCTTACGTAGCAAGAATCTTGTCGAGTAATATGATTGAAATGATACAGTACTGCTGGAGTAGGCTAGCTGGGAGTGGCTGCGTTGTTGACACTACACTAATCAAGTCGTTCCGGTCGAGTGTGTGTTTCCTACAGTGCTGCTATTCGGGGGCTAGCTGGCTAGCTAGCAGTGTTGATTACGTAGCGTTCTACGTTAAAGAAGCGACAATAGCTGGCTAGCTAACCTAGAAAATGCGCTCTAGACTACACAATTGTCTTAGCTACAAAGGCGGCTATGTAGCTAGCTAGCTACGATCAAACAAATCAAACAGTTGTACTGTAATGAAGTGAAATGAAAATGTGATACTACCTGTGGAGCGAAGCGGAATGTTGGCCGGGTTGCTAGGTTCAATTCGCTAGACGTTGGCTAGCTGTTGGCTAGCTAGCTCGCAGTATCTCCTGCGGACCGAAGTGTAGATGCGACCGCTCGCTCCAACCCGGAACCCTGTTCTCTCCTCTCTGCACAGACCATACAAACGCTCCACACCGCGTGGCCGCGGCCACCCTAATCTGGTGGTCCCAGCGTGCACGACCAACGTGGAGTTCCAGGTCTCCAGTAGCCTCTGGAACTGGACTATGGCCAACAAGGCAGAGAGTTCATCTCAGCCTATGCCTCCTCCAGTCCCTTGACTTCTTGGCACTGACGGAAACATGGATCACCACAGATAACACTGCTACTCCTACTGCTCTCTTCGTCCACCCACGTGTTCTCTCACACCCCGAGAACTTCTGGGTCAGCGGGGTGGTGGCACCGGATCCTCATCTCTCCCAAGTGGTCATTCTCTTTTCTCCCCTTACCCATCTGTCTATCGCTCCTTTTGAATCGCTGTCACAGTTACCAGCCCTTTCAAGCTTAACATCCTTATCATTTATCGCCTCTCCAGGTTCCCTCGGAGAGTTCATCAATGAGCTTGATGCCTTGATAAGCTCTTCCAGGACGGCTCACCTCTCACAGTCCTGGGGCGACTTTAACCTCCCCACGTCTACCTTTGACTCATTCCTCTCTGCCTCCTTCTTTTCCACTCCTCTCCTCTTTTGACCTCACCTCTCCCACCTTCCCCCCTACTCACAAGGCAGGCAGTAAACAGGCCTCATCTTTACTAGATGCTGTTCTTCCACTAACCTCATTGCAACTCCCCTCCAAGTCTCCGACCACTACCTTGCATCCTTTCCCTCTCGCTCTCATCAACACTTCCCACACTGCCCCTACTCGGATGGTATCGCTGCCGTCCCAACCTTCGCTCTCTCCCCGCTACTCTCTCCTCTTCCATCCTATCATCTCTCCCTCTGCTCATACCTTCTCCAACCTATCTCCTGATTCTGCCTCCTCAACCCTCCTCTCTTCCCTTTCTGCATCCTTTGACTCTCTATGTCCCCTATCCTCCAGGCCGGCTCGGTCCTCCCCTCCCGCTCCGTGGCTCGACGACTCATTGCGAGCTCACAGAACAGAGCTCCGGGCAGCCGAGCGGAAATGGAGGAAAACTCGCCTCCCTGCGGACCTGGCATCCTTTCACTCCCTCCTCTCTACATTTTCCTCCTCTGTCTCTGCTGCTAAAGCCACTTTCTACCACTCTAAATTCCAAGCATCTGCCTCTAACCCTAGGAAGCTCTTTGCCACCTTCTCCTCCCTCCTGAATCCTCCTCCCCTCCCCCCTCCTCCCTCTCTGCAGATGACTTCGTCAACCATTTTGAAAAGAAGGTCGACGACATCCGATCCTCGTTTGCTAAGTCAAACGACACCGCTGGTTCTGCTCACACTGCCCTACCCTGTGCTCTGACCTCTTTCTCCCCTCTCTCTCCAGATGAAATCTCGCTTCTTGTGACGGCCGGCCGCCCAACAACCTGCCCGCTTGACCCTATCCCCTCCTCTCTTCTCCAGACCATTTCCGGAGACCTTCTCCCTTACCTCACCTCGCTCATCAACTCATCCCTGACCGCTGGCTACGTCCCTTCCGTCTTCAAGAGAGCGAGAGTTGCACCCCTTCTGAAAAAACCTACACTCGATCCCTCCGATGTCAACAACTACAGACCAGTATCCTTCTTTCTTTTCTCTCCAAAACTCTTGAACGTGCCGTCCTTGGCCAGCTCTCCCGCTATCTCTCTCAGAATGACCTTCTTGATCCAAATCAGTCAGGTTTCAAGACTAGTCATTCAACTGAGACCCTTCTCTCTATCTAGGAGCGCTCCGCACTGCTAAAGCTAACTCTCTCTCCTCTGCTCTCATCCTTCCTGAACCTGCTCCCGGCTGCCTTCGATACTGTGAACCATCAGACCTCCTCTCCACCCTCTCCGAGTTGGGCATCTCCGGCGCTGCCACGCTTGGTTGCGTCCTACCCGGCAGGTCGCTCCTACCAGGTGGCGTGGCGAGAATCTGTCTCCTCTGCAGCTCTCACCACTGGTGTCCCCAGGAGCTCTGTTCTAAGGCCCTCCCTATTCTCGCTATACACCAAGTCACTTGGCTCTGTCATAACCTCACATGGTCTCTCCTATCATTGCTATGCAGACGACACACAATTAATCTTCTCCTTTCCCCTTCTGACCAGGTGGCGAATCGCATCTCTGCATGTCTGGCAGACATATCAGTGTGGATGACGGATCACCACCTCAAGCTGAACCTCGGCAAGACGGAGCTGCTCTTCCTCCCGGGAAGGACTGCCCGTTCCATGATCTCGCCATCACGGTTGACAACTCCATTGTGTCCTCCTCCCAGAGCGCTAAGAACCTTGGCGTGATCCTGGACAACACCCTGTCGTTCTCAACCAACATCAAGGCGGTGGCCCGTTCCTGTAGGTTCATGCTCTACAACATCCGCAGAAGTACGACCCTGCCTCACACAGGAAGCGGCGCAGGTCCTAATCCAGGCACTTGTCATCTCCCGTCTGGATTACTGCAACTCGCTGTTGGCTGGGCTCCTGCCTGTGCCATTAAACCCCTACAACTCATCCAGAACGCCGCAGCCCGTCTGGTGTTCAACCTTCCCAAGTTCTCTCACGTCACCCGCTCCTCCGCTCTCCACTGGCTTCCAGTTGAAGCTCGCATCCGCTACAAGACCATGGTGCTTGCCTACGGAGCTGTGAGGGGAACGCACCGCAGTACCTCCAGGCTCTGATCAGGCCCTACACCCAAACAAGGGCACTGCGTTCATCCACCTCTGGCCTGCTCGCCTCCCTACACTGAGGAAGTACAGTTCCCGCCAGCCCATTAACTGTTCGCTGCTCTGCCCCCACGGTGGGAACAAACCTCACGACGCCAGGACAGCGAGTTGGGACTACCACCTTCCGGAGACACTCTGAAACCCCACCTCTTCAAGGAATAATTTGTATAGGATAAAGTAATCCTTCTCACCCCTTAAATGATTTAGATGCACTATTGTAAAGTGGCTGTTCCACTGGATGTCAGAAGGTGAATTCACCACTTGTAAGTCGCTC
>NW_027002520.1:0-6285 GCF_036934945.1 Oncorhynchus masou masou
AGAGAACAGAGAGGAGAGAACAGTGAGAACAGAGGAGGAGAGAACAGAGAGAAGAGAACAGTGAGTAGAAGAGAGACAGAGAGGAGAGAACAGAGAGGAGAGAACAGAGAGGAGAGAACAGAGAGGAGAGAACAGTGAGTAGAGGAGAGAACAGAGAGGAGAGAACAGTGAGTAGAGGAGAGAACAGAGAGGGAGAGAACAGTGAGTAGAGAGAGAACAGAGAGGAGAGAACAGTGAGTAGAGAGAGAGAACAGAGAGGAGAGAACAGTGAGTAGAGGAGAGAACAGAGAGGAGAGAACAGAGGAGAGAACAGTGAGGAGAGAACAGAGAGGAGAGAACAGAGAGGAGAGAACAGAGAGGAGAGAACAGTGAGGAGAGAACAGAGAGGAGAGATCAGAGAGGAGAGAACAGAGAGGAGAGAACAGTGAGGAGAGAACAGTGAGGAGGAACAGTGAGGAGAGAACAGTGAGTAGAAGAGAGAACAGAGAGGAGAGAACAGTGAGGAGAGAACAGTGAGGAGAGAACAGAGAGGAGAGAGCAGAGAGGAGAGAACAGTGAGGAGAGAACAGTGCGGAGAGATCAGTGAGGAGAGAACAGTGAGGAGGGAACAGTGAGGAGGGAACAGAGAGGTGAGAACAGAGAGGAGAGAACAAAGAGGAGAGAACAGTGAGGAGAGAACAGAGAGGAGAGAACAGAGATGAGAGAACAGTGAGGAGAGATCAGAGAGGAGAAAACAGAGAGGAGAGAACAGAGAGGAGAGAACAGAGAGGAGAGAACAGTAGAAATAGAGAGCGAGAGAACAGAGAGAAGAGAACAGTGAGGAGAGAACAGAGATGGAGAGAACAGAGAGTAGGAGAGAACAGAGAGGAGAGAACAGTGAGTAGAGGAGAGAACAGAGAGGGAGAGAACAGAGAGGAGAGAACAGTGAGGAGAGAACAGAGGAGAGAACAGTGAGTAGAGGAGAGAACAGAGAGGAGAGAACAGTGAGTAGAGGAGAGAACAGAGAGGAGAGAACAGAGAGGAGAGAACAGAGAGGAGAGAACAGTGAGTAGAGGAGAGAACAGAGAGGAGAGAACAGTGAGTAGAGGAGAGAACAGAGAGGAGAGAACAGAGGAGAGAACAGTGAGGAGAGAACAGTGAGGAGAGAACAGAGAGGAGAGAACAGAGAGGAGAGAACAGAGAGGAGAGAACAGTGAGGAGAGAACAGAGAGGAGAGATCAGAGAGGAGAGAACAGAGAGGAGAGAACAGTGAGGAGAGAACAGTGAGGAGGAACAGTGAGGAGAGAACAGTGAGTAGAAGAGAGAACAGAGAGGAGAGAACAGTGAGGAGAGAACAGTGAGGAGAGAACAGAGAGGAGAGAGCAGAGAGGAGAGAACAGTGAGGAGAGAACAGTGCGGAGAGATCAGTGAGGAGAGAACAGTGAGGAGGGAACAGTGAGGAGGGAACAGAGAGGTGAGAACAGAAAGGAGAGAACAGAGAGGAGAGAACAAAGAGGAGAGAACAGTGAGGAGAGAAAGAGAAGAAAGGAGGGTAGTGGGGCAAGAACAGCCTTAGGGCCTGGCAGATGGCCTTCTATATACACACACACACACACACACACACACACACACACACACACACACACACACACACACACACACACACACACACACACACTCACCCCCCCACACACACAAACAAACACAAACACATAGGCAGTGTAAAAAATTAAGGGGGGGTGTATGTTATGTATGAGATACATTATGCTCTGTCATTGGTGAGGAGCTTTGACAGACTACCTGGTATCTTACAATCTTAATTATCAGCATGTTTTTACACTATCTATTTCTATTAACTGTAATGCATTGCATATTACACAACAATTAAGTGTGATTCCATGTACAGTTTTCTATTGTGCAGTGAGTTGTTGTTGTTATTGTTGTGTGTTGTGTGCATTGCACTGTACTCTGGCTGCTGACTGTGTGTAACTAGGGATATAAAGGTCAGCTGATGAGCACAGAGAGTGAGAATGGTGAACTGCTCACTGAACTCAGTCAGCAGCATTCCTCCACACAGCACCATCATAGTCAATAACACCACACATCCACAGTTAAATACCATTTTTTACAATGACTTTGGCACTAATTTCAGAGCCTTGTGGTCATTTTTCAAAATGGGGGACTCATTTATCATGAAATACCATAGGAACATCCATTTAGATCACCCACAAACAAGATACCGATAGTTTCACTGTGTAGCTGTTCGTACAATCATTAAATATTGTAGTACAAAATATGTGATACATGTTTCATTATGGTACTACACGTAAATACATCACTGTAAAATGACTAGGAGAGAGAATACAACAGACACAGTGGAATTATTGAATAAAATCTGAAAACCCTCTAAAAGGACATTTTGGAAAGATAATTACTGATTATAATGATGGAGAATTTTGGGAGAATTTTTCAAAACAGGCACCTTGAAACTGAACATAACTGAACATACTCAGTCCTCAGTTGCTTCACTCTGTCTGCATTTCTTTCAAAAGGCACATGGTATAGATGTTTTAGAGAGACACCTGGTGCCTTTTCAGCATGCGTTCAATAGTCGGCAAACTTATGGCTTCCACATTGTTGAACATGTCGTCATTGTCCAAGATCTGCTGCCGAATTTCTTTTAGGCGAATATCATTTCTGTCCCGAACCAAATTGACCACAGCCCGCCTAGTTGGTCAGTCAGAATTGTTCCTCTGCCTCCTCTATTTGGCCAAGTCTCAATTCTGCAGGGAAAATTACAGTAAGAACACATTTAGTCACTTATCATTTTGATCAGTTGTCTCAATTGATAGTTAGATCATTGTAATGAAATTAATAGACAGTCATCTCAGATGTAATGTGTGAATTACATTTTGAAATGGTATTACTTTGATGTTAAGTTGTGTCATTTAGAACAGGTGATTTTAGTTCAATGAACAAATGTTTTTTATTAGCTTTATGTATATTGTATCCAAGCAATTGGAAATAGTGTTAGAGTTCACAGTTAAATAACACCACACTTCACAGTTAAATAACACCGCCCAGTACAGTTAAATAACACCACCCATCACAGTAAAATAACACCACACATCACAGTTAAATAACACCACACATCACATTCAAATAACACCACACATCACAGTTAAATAACACCAAACAGCACGGTTAAATAACACCACACATCACAGTTAAATAACACCACACATCACAGTTAAATAACACCACACAGCACAGTTAAATAACAACACACATCACAGTTAAATAACACCACACTTCAGTTAAATAGCACCAAACAGCACAGTTAAATAACACCACACATCACAGTTAAATAACACCACACTTCACAGTTAAATAACACCACACATCACAGTTAAATAACACCACACATCACAGTTAAATAACACCACACATCCAAGTTAAATAACACCACACAGCACAGTTAAATAACACCACACAGCACAGTTAAATAACACCACACATCACAGTTAAGTAACACCACACATCACAGTTAAATAACACCACACATCACAGTTAAATAACACCACACATCACAGTTAAATAACACCACACATCACAGTTAAATAACACCACACAGCACAGTTAAATAACACCTCACATCACAGTTAAATAACACCACACAGCACAGTTAAATAACACCACACATCACAGTAAAATAACACCACACGTCAGAGTTAAATAACACCACACAGCACAGTTAAATAACACTAAACAGTACAGTCAAATAACACCACACATCACAGTTAAATAACACCACACAGCACAGTTAAATAACACCACACTTCACAGTTAAATAACACCGCACATCACAGTTAAATAACACCGCACATCACAGTTAAATAACACCACACAGCACAGTTAAATAACACCACACAGCACAGTTAAATAACACCACACATCACAGTTAAATAACACCAAACATCACAGTTAAATAACACCACACATCACAGTTAAATAACACCACACATGACAGTTAAATAACACCACACATCACAGTTAAATAACACCACACTTCACAGTTAAATAACACCACACATCACAGTTAAATAACACCACACAGCACAGTTAAATAACACCACACATCACAGTTAAATAACACCACACTTCACAGTTAAATAACACCACACAGCACAGTTAAATAACACACAGTGCAGTTAAGTAACACACTGTGCAGCACAGTTAAATAACACCACACAGCACAGTTAAATAACACCACACATCACAGTTAAATAACACCACACTTCACAGTTAAATAACACCACACAGCACAGTTAAATAACACACAGTGCAGTTAAGTAACACACTGTGCAGCACAGTTAAATAACACCACACAGCACAGTTAAATAACACACAGTGCAGTTAAATAACACATAGTGCAGCACAGTTAAATAACATCCCAAACTGCCTTGTACCTGGGCAGAACAACAGATTTGTACCTTGTCAGCTCGGGGATTTGAACTTTCGATTAACAACCTTTTGATTACTCGTCCAACGCTCAAACCACTCGGCTACCCTGCTGCCCCATACTGTGCTGCTGTGTACAATACTGTATATTGTATACTGTGCTGCTGAGTACAATACTGTTTATTGTATACTGTGCTGCTGTGTACAATACTGTATATTGTATACTGTGCTGCTGAGTACAATACTATATATTGTATACTGTGCTGCTGAGTACAATACTGTATATTGTATACTGTGCTGCTGTGTACAATACTGTATATTGTATACTGTGCTGCTGAGTACAATACTGTATATTGTATACTGTACTGATGTGTACAATACTGTATATTGTATACTGTGCTGCTGAGTACAATACTGTATATTGTATACTGTGCTGCTGAGTACAATATTGTATATTGTATACTGCGCTGCTGTGTACAATACTGTATATTGTATACTGCGCTGCTGTGTACAATACTGTATAATGTATACTGTGCTGCTGTGTATAACACTGTATATTATATACTGTGCTGCTGTGTACAATACTGTATAGTATATACTGTGCTGCTGTGTACAATACTGTATATTATATACTGCGCTGCTTTGTACAATACTGTATATTATATACTGTGCAGGGCTGTGTACAATACTGTATATTATATACTGTGCTGCTTTGTACAATACTGTATATTATATACTGTGCGGGGCTGTGTACAATACTGTATATTATATACTGTGCTGGGCTGTGTACAATACTGTATATTATATACTGTACTGATGTGTAGAATACTGTATTTTGCATACTGTGCTGGGCTGTGTACAATACTGTATATTATATACTGTACTGATGTGTACAATACTGTATATTATATACTGTACTGATGTGTACAATACTGTATATTATATACTGTGCTGGGCTGTGTAGTACAGTGCCTTCAGAAAGTATTCACACTTCTTGACTTTTTCACATTTTGTTGTGTTACAGCCTGAATTGAAAGTTTATTCAATTTAGAATTTTTTTGTCACTGGCCTCCACACAATACCCCATAACGTCAAAGTGTAATAGTACTTTTTTTATGTTTGCAAATTAATAAAATGCTAAAAGCTGAAATGTATTGAGTCAATAAGTATTCAACCCTTTGTTATGGCAAGCCTAAATAAGTTCAGTAAAAATGTACTTAACAAGTCACATACTAAGTTGCATAGACTCAGTCTTTGTGCAATAATAGTGTCTTGATTCATGATTTTAGAATGACTACCTAATCTCTGTACCCCACACATATAATTACCTGTTAGGTCCCTCAGTCGAGCAGTGAATTTCAAACAGACATTCAATGCCTCACAAAGAAGGGAACCGATTGGTAAATAAATACACCCAGTCACTACAAAGATAGAGGTGTCCTTCCTAACTCAGCTGGCGAAGAGGAAGGAAACCGCTCAGGATTTCACCATAAGACCAATGACTTTAAAACAGTTACAGAGTTTTTGGGCTGTGATAGGATAAAACTGAGGATGGATGTATCAACAACGCTGTAGTTACTCCACAACACTAACCTAATTGACAGAGTGAAAAGAACGAAGCCTGCACAGAATAAATATATTCCAAAACATGCATTCTGTTTGCAATGAGGAACTAAAGTAATACTACAATGAAATGTAGCAAAGCAATGAACTCTTTGTCCTGAAAACAAAGTATTATGTTTGGGGCAAATCCAATACAAACACATTACTGAGTACCACTCTCCATATTTTCAAGCATAGTGGTGGCTGCATCACGTTATGGGTATGCATGTAATCGTTCAGGAC
>NW_027002521.1:0-32500 GCF_036934945.1 Oncorhynchus masou masou
CTATTCATACCTTTCTCTATTCATACCTATCACTATTTATACCTATCACTATTCATACCTATCACTATTCATACCTATCCCTATTCATACATATTCCTATTCATACCTATCACTATTCATACCTATCCCTATTCATACCTATCACTATTCATACCTATCACTATTCATACCTATCCCTATTCATACCTATCACTATTCATACCTATCCCTATTCATACCTATCACTATTCATACCTATCACTATTCATACCTATCACTATTCATACCTATCCCTATTCATACCTATCCCTATTCATACCTTTCTCTATTCATACCTATCACTATTCATACCTATCACTATTCATACCTATCACTATTCATACCTATCACTATTTATACCTATCACTATTCATACCTATCCCTATTCATAACTGTCACTATTCATACCTGTCACTATTCATACCTATCCCTGTCCATACCTATCCCTATTCATACCTGTCATTATTCATACCCATCCCTGTCCATACCTATCACTATTCATACCTATTACTATTCATACCTATCCCTATTCATACCTGTCACTATTCATACCTATCACTATTTATACCTATCACTATTCATACATATCCCTATTCATACCTTTCTCTATTCATACCTATCACTATTCATACCTATTACTATTCATACATATTCCTATTCATACCTATCCCTATTCATACCTTTCTCTATTCATACCTTTCTCTATTCATACCTTTCTCTATTCATACCTATCCCTATTCATACCTGTCACTATTCATACCTATCCCTATTCATACCTTTCTCTATTCATACCTATCCATATTCATACCTATCACTATTCATACCTGTCCCTATTCATACCTATCACTATTTATACCTATCACTATTCATACCTATCCCTATTCATACCTATCACTATTCATACCTATCCCTATTCATACCTATCACTATTCATACCTATCACTATTCATACCTATCCCTGTCCATACCTATCACTATTCATACCTGTCCCTATTCATACCTATCACTAATCATACCTATCGCTATTCATACCTATCACTATTCATACCTGTCCCTATTCATATCTATCCTTAGCACTCCTCCCTTTCTGTCTAAAAGCTACCCATTATTACCTGTCTGTCCCAAAGATACCCATTATCACCTGCCTGTCCCAAAGATACCCATTATCACCTTCCCGTCCAGTGTCTCCCTGGCACCTTCCCGTCCAGTGTCTCCCTGACACCTTCCATCAAACAGCTATATAGATCACATGCAGTCTTTTTTTAGAGGCACAAGTCACGCATGCACGCACACACACACACACACACACACACACACACACACACACACACACACACACACACACATGTCCCAGGCCTGGATGTGTTGTGAAGCGCCCCTCCTAATGCATGATAATGCACTTTTTCTTTTCCGGAGGAATAGAGCGGGAATGATCATCAGCCACGCTCCGTTACTCCCAAATCATTCAGACACGGCTTTAAGAACACATCGCTCACTAATACCCTGCCACCCCTGGGGCTGCAACTACTGCACGCATCCGCCGGTGTGGAGAGAGGGGAGAGGAATGATGAGGGGAGTAGAGATAGAGGCGAGGAGAGAGAGGAAGGATGTCCTAAAACTTGTCCTTCAGCCTGAGGTGAGATGGGTAAGGATGTCCTAAAACTTGTCCTTCAGCCTGAGGTGAGATGAGTAAGATGTCCTAAAACTTGTCCTTCAGCCTGAGGGTGAGATGGGTAGAGATGTCCTAAAACTTGTCCTTCAGCCTGAGTGAGATGGGTAAGGATGTCCTAAAACTTGTCCTTCAGTCTGAGGGTGAGATGAGTAAGGATGTCCTAAAACTTGTCCTTCAGTCTGAGGGTGAGATGAGTAAGGATGTCCTAAACGTGTCCTTCAGCCTGAGGGTGAGATGAGGAAGGATGACTAAGGCCTCCCTCCTTCCCTCCCTGCGCTCTCTTTAATTGAATTTATTTTTCATCTGGGAGATTGGTGGCTAGCGCCCAGCTGCATTGTAGCTGGAAGCTGTCTGGGGGTTGATTGGGTCCTGTTTGTGGCCCATGGTGGCCTGCCTTGTTCACAGTAAACTTCAGGGAGGGATGGGCAGCGTTGGTGGCAGGGCGGGGAGGTTGGAGGTTTGACTGGAAACCACATCATTCTCTCCAGGGAGGATGGAGTGGGACGACAAGATGTTGAGCGTGAGGTGAATCATAGGACATCACACCGGGCCAAGGCAGTGGGGTTATGCATGATGTTCAAAATGGCACCCTATTCCATATGTAGTGGTCTGGTCATGGGGGTTCTGGTCCAAGGTAGTGCACTATATAGGGAGCAATTTGGGATGCAGAGGGTCTCTGACTTTTTTGTTCCCCCAGTGTGGGCGTGCGTGTGTGTGTGTGTGATGTTTGAGTGCATGTGTGCAGCCTATACAGGATAAGAACTGTGTGTGTGTGAGTGTGTGTGTGTGTGTGTGTGTGTGAGTGTGTGTGTGTGTGTGTGTGTGTGTGTGTGTGTGTGTGTGTGTGTGTGTGTGTGTGTAGCCTATACAGTATAAGAACCATGTGTGTCAGATCCAATTAAATGGGAATAGGTAGTGAATGGTAGAACAAACACCACTTCCTGGTTCTCCAGGAAATCAGCCTATTAACAGGCTGCCTGATCAAACAAGTTTGGTGGCCCCAACCTGCACCACTCTCTTTACTAATGAGCTCTCTCAGCTATGAGGTTCACAAAGAGAGAGAGAGAGCGAGGATGGAGAGAGATAGAGTGAGAAATACAGAGAAAGGAGGACGAGGGAGAAAGTGAAAATACATGACAGATGGGAGAAAGAAATGGAGAGAGAAAGACAACAGACAGAGAGGTCTGAGAGGTGCTGGTAGCGAAAGGTCGAGAGGTCGAGTGACTAGCGAAAAAATTGTGGAAGGGGGCAAGAAACCTGAGAGCCTGGGAAAGGCAAATCTAGACAGCTTCAAAATACCAGCACCTGTGTTTGAGTTGTCCTACGCCAGGAGAAAGACAAAGGGAGAGAGAGAGAGGGGGGGATAGAGAGAGAGAGAGAGAGAGAGAGAGAGAGAGAGAGAGAGAGAGAGAGAGAGAGAGAGAGAGAGAGAGAGAGAGAGGGAGAGAGAGAGGCAGAGAGAGAGAGAGGAGAGAGAGAGAGAGAGAGAGAGAGAGGAGAGAGGGAGAGAGAGAGGCAGAGAGAGAGAGAGAGAGAGAGAGCGAGAGAGAGAGAGAGAGAGAGCATGGCAGGAGAGAGGTCTTGTTCAAGGCTACAGAGTGGAGTTTATTCAGGAACACTACAAGAAAACAGGAGAGGTTTGGATTAGTTCCACCTGGTGAGACAAGGAGGGTGAACAAGATGGGAAAGAGGGAGCAGGAGAGTGTGTGTGTGTCTGTCTGTGAGAGAGAGAGAGATGTTATATGTGTACATCGTTACAACACTCTACAGTGTATAGCCATAATATGACATTTGAAATGTCTCAAATCCTTTGTGTGTGTAATGTTTACTGTTCATTTTTTATTTATTGTTTATTTCACTTTTGTTTATTATCTATTTCACTTGCTTTAGCAATGTAAACATATCTTTCCCATGCCAATAAAGTCATTTGAATTTAATTTTGAGAGAGAGAGCGAGAGAGAGAGAGAGAGGCAGAGAGAGAGAGAGAGAGAGAGAGATATGCAGAGAGAGAGAGAGAGTGAGAGAGTGAGAGTGAGAGTGAGAGAGAGAGAGAGAGAGATAGGCAGAGAGAGAGAGAGAGTGAGAGTGAGAGTGAGTGAGAGTGAGAGAGACAGAGAGAGGTCCAAAGGAATTAAAAACAGGATGGACAAGAGAAAGAAGAAGAAACAGGGAACAAGTGCAGAAATAATAACTGCAGGTGTCTATAGTCTTCCCAAGGACTCCCAGAGGACTGGCTGTAGAAGGCAGATGGTATTGTATCTTAATCATTCAGCTCACTGTTCTGTTGCAGGGCAGCAGCCAGGAGGTGCCACAAGACACATCTGACAGACTCGGGGCAGCACAGGAAAACTACTAGGGACAGGGCACCGCTTCTCATTACTAATACTATCTAGAGGAGCACAGAAGTGTAGAAAGTATTAGGGGAGTGTAGATACAGTAGGGAATGTAGATACAGCAGGGAGTGTAGATACAGTAGGGGAGTGTAGATACAGTAGGGGAGTATAGATACAGTAGGGGAGTGTAGAAAGAGTAGAGAGTGTAGAAACAGTAGGGGAGTGTGGAGATACAGTAGGGAGTGTAGAAACAGTAGGGGAGTGTAGAAACAGTAGGGGAGTGTAGATACAGTAGGGGAGTGTAGATACAGTAGGGGAGTGTAGATACAGTAGGGGAGTGTAGATACAGCAGGGGAGTGTAGATACAGCATGGGGAGTGTAGATACAGCATGGGGAGTGTAGATACAGCAGGGGAGTGTAAATACAGTAGGGGAGTATAGATACAGCATGGGGAGTGTAGATACAGCAGGGGGAGTGTAGATACAGTAGGGGAGTGTAGATACAGTAGGAGAGTGTAGATACAGTAGGGGAGTATAGATACAGTAGGGGAGTGTAGATACAGCAAGGCAGTGTAGATACAGTAGGGGAGTGTAGATACAGTAGGGGAGTGTAGATACAGCATGGGGAGTGTAGATACAGTAGGGGAGTGTAGATACAGTAGGGGAGTGTAGATACAGTAGGGGAGTGCAGATACAGCATGGGGAGTGTAGATACAGCATGGGGAGTGTAGATACAGCATGGGGAGTGTAGATACAGTAGGGGAGTGTAGATACAGTAAGGGGAGTGTAGATACAGTAGGGGAGTGTAGATACGGCAGGGAGTGTAGATACAGTAGGGGAGTGTAGATACAGTAGGGGAGTGTAGATACAGTAGGGAGTGTAGATATAGCATGGGGGAGTGTAGATACAGTAGGGGGAGTGTAAGATACAGTAGGGAGTGTAGATACAGTGGGGAGTGTAGATACCGTAGAGTGTAGATACAGCATGGGGAGTGTAGATACAGCATGGGGAGTGTAGATACAGTAGGGGAGTGTAGATACAGTAGGGGAGTGTAGATACAGTAGGGGAGTGTAGATACAGCATGGTAGGGGAGTGTAGATACAGCATGGTGAGTGTAGATACAGCATGGGGAGTGTAGATACAGTAGGGGAGTGTAGATACAGCATGGGGAGTGTAGATACAGTAGGGGAGTGTAGATACAGTAGGGGAGTGTAGATACAGTAGGGGAGTGTAGATACAGCATGGGGAGTGTAGATACAGCAGGGGAAGTGTAGATACAGCATGAGGAGTATAGATACAGTAGGGGAGTGTAGATACAGCATGAGGAGTATAGATACAGTAGGGGAGTATAGATACAGTAGGGGAGTGTAGATACAGTAGGGGAGTATAGATACAGTAGGGGAGTATAGATACAGTAGGGAAGTGTAGATACAGTAGGGGAGTGTAGATACAGCATGGTAGGGGAGTGTAGATACAGCATGGTGAGTGTAGATACAGCATGGGGAGTGTAGATACAGTAGGGGAGTGTAGATACAGCATGGGGAGTGTAGTACAGTAGGGGAGTGTAGATACAGTAGGGAGTAGATACAGTAGGGAGTGTAGATACAGTAGGGGAGTATAGATACAGTAGGGGTATAGATGCAGTAGGGGAAGTGTAGATACAGCAGGGGGAAGTGTAGATACAGCATGAGGAGTATAGATACAGTAGGGGAATATAGATACAGTAGGGGAGTGTAGATACAGCTGGGAAGTGTAGATACAGCATGAGGAGTATAGATACAGTAGGGGAGTATAGATACAGTAGGGGAGTGTAGATACAGCATGGGGAGTGTAGATACAGCATGAGGAGTATAGATACAGTAGGGGAGTATAGATACAGTAGGGGAGTGTAGATACAGTAGGGGAGTATAGATACAGTAGGGGAGTATAGATACAGTAGGGAAGTGTAGATACAGCAGGGGAAGTGTAGATACAGCATGAGGAGTATAGATACAGTAGGGGAGTGTAGATACAGTAGGGGAGTGTAGATACAGCAGGGGAAGTGTAGATACAGCATGAGGAGTATAGATACAGTAGGGGAGTATAGATACAGTAGGGGAGTGTAGATACAGCATGGGGAGTGTAGATACAGCATGGGGAGTATAGATACAGTAGGGGAGTGTAGATACAGCAGGGGAAGTGTGGATACAGCATGAGGAGTATAGATACAGTAGGGGAGTATAGATACAGTAGGGGAGTGTAGATACAGTAGGGGAGTGTAGATACAGTAGGGGAGTGTAGATACAGTAGGGGAGTGTAGATACAGCATGGGGAGTGTAGATACAGCATGGGGAGTATAGATGCAGTAGGGAGTATAGATACAGTAGGGAGTGTAGATACAGTAGGGGAGTGTAGATACAGTAGGGGAGTGTAGATACTGTAGGGGAGTGTAGATACAGCATGGGGAGTATAGATACAGTAGGGGAGTGTAGATACAGCATGGGGAGTGTAGATACAGTAGGGGAGTGTAGATACAGCATGGGGAGTGTAGATACAGTAGGGGAGTGTCGATACATTAGTGGAGTGTAGATACAGTAGGGGAGTGCAGATACAGCATGGGGAGTGTAGATACAGCATGGGGAGTGTAGATGCAGTAGGGAGTGTAGATACAGTAGGGGGAGTGTAGATACAGCATGGGGAGTGTAGATACAGTAGGGGGTGTAGATACAGCATGGGGAGTGTAGATACAGCATGGGGAGTATAGATACAGTAGGGGAGTGTAGATACAGCATGGGGAGAGTAGATACAGCATGGGAGTGTAGATACAGTAGGGGAGTGTAGATACAGCATGGGAGTGTAGATACAGCATGGGAGTATAGATACAGTAGGGGAGTGTAGATACAGCTGGGGAGTGTAGATACAGCATGGGGAGTATAGATACAGTAGGGAGTGTAGATACAGCATGGGGAGTGTAGATACAGTAGGGGAGTATAGATACAGTAGGGGAGTGTAGATACAGCATGAAAGTGTAGATACAGCATGGGGAGTATAGATACAGTAGGGGAGTGTAGATACAGTAGGGAGTGTAGATACAGCATGGGGAGTGTAGATACAGCATGAGGTAAAGATACAGTAGGGAGTATAGATACAGTAGGGGAGTGTAGATACAGTAGGGGAGTGTAGATACAGTAGGGGAGTGTAGATACAGCATGGGGAGTGTAGATACAACATGGGAGTATAGATACAGTAGGGAGTGTAGATACAGTAGGGGTAGTGTAGATACAGTAGGGAGTGTATGTAGATACAGTAGGGGAGTGTAGATACAGTAGGGGAGTATAGATACAGCATGGGGAGTGTAGATACAGCATGGGGAGTATAGATACAGTAGGGGAGTGTAGATACCGCATGAGGTGTAGATACAGCATGGGAGTGTAGATACAGTAGGGTGTAGATACAGTAGGGAGTATAGATACAGTAGGGGGGAGTATAGATACAGTAGGGAGTGTAGATACAGTAGGGAGTGTAGATACAGCATGGGAATGTAGATACAGCATGGGGGTGTAGATACAGCATGGGGAGTGTAGATACAGCATGGGAGTGTAGATACAGCATGGGGGAGTGTAGATACAGCATGGGGAGTGTAGATACAGCATGGGAGTGTAGATACAGCATGAAAGTGTAGATACAGCAGGGAGTTTAGTGTGATAGGGGAGTGTAGATACAGCAGGGGAGTATAGATACAGTTGGGGAGTGTAGATACAGCATGGGGAGTATAGATACAGTAGGGGAGTGTAGATACAGCATGGGGAGTATAGATACAGTAGGGTAGTATAGATACAGTAGGGGAAGTGTAGATACAGCATGGGGGAGTGTAGATTCTGTGTATATGTGTGTGAGTTTTCTATCAGTCCCTTGTCCTTTGCCAAAGTCCTACATCTGCAATCCTTAGCCTATAGTCCCCTATATCTCCTGACTCCTACAGTCCCTATATCTCCTGACTCCGACAGTCCCCTTATATCGCCTGACCCCTATATCTCCTGACCCTATAGTCCCCTATATCCCCTGACTCCTATAGGCCCCTAAATCTCCTGACTCCTATAGTCCCCTTTACCGGGACAGATGGCAGCAGTGGAAAGGGGGAGATGGAGGAACAGAGAGAGAGACGGATAGAGACGGGGAGAGAGGGAGAAAAGGGAGGGAGACAGGGAGAGCAAGAGACAGAGAGACAGACAGAGACAGAGAGAGAGACAGACAGAGACAGAGAGACAGAGAGACAGAGAGACAGACAGAGACACAGAGCAGAGACAGACAGAGACAGAGACAGAGACACACAGAGAGAGACAGACAGAGAGACAGAGAGAAGAGACAGACAAACAGAGAAAAAAAAAGAGACAGACAGACAGACAGACAGACAGACAGACAGAAAAAGGGGAGGTGGAGGGAGTGTGTGGCGTCAACAACAGGCACACATTTTGATACAGATTCAATAAATACTATTTCAGCACAGTTTTGGTGACCACTCTTCCATCTTTCATAACCAATCCATAATCTCTCCCTCTCTCTCCACCACCACTCTTCTCCTCTGCCCTCTACCTCCCTTTTGCATCAGTGAATACAGTAAAAACAAATGTGATAAAATAGAGAATCCTGTTGGGATAGAATGTCTATACACTCCTCTCTGAATGGTGAATTAAATATAGTTGCGTTGCAGAATGACGCATGATAGACCAGGAAGTGCCCACTGTGATATGCATCTGCCACGGTCGCCCACAAAGACTAGCGTAGGATCAGCGTTCCTCATGTCCAAGTTTGTTTTGAGCACTAACGACCAGTAGTTAGTATACACGTGGAAACATCCTGACTGCAAGGGATGTAGCTATGCATCCAATAGAGGTTACAGGTAGCTACATTATAAGAGAGCTCGAACAGGAGTCTCCAGCAGGTCGATTGCAAGCTACCAGTAGCTCGCTGCTAACCTATGAATAGCTCCCCAAACAATCCTGAAAGTGCACACACGTCGCAAAATGTCATAAAGAAAATCTCACAAGTATCAGATATATAAACTCCCAGCTACTATCTAATCAACACAACATTGATGTTATCCCACCCTGGTTAGCCACTATTGGCTTAAAAAGCCAAACCTGACACAATATATGGCAAATAATTTCCAGCAATATTGCACCTGTCTGTGTGGTGCGTGCGTTGTCCATCACTCATGTGTAACCATCTTGTGGTTTGACAGAAATACTTTCCCCAAAACCTTCTCAATTAAATATTAACTGTAGAGTAGGCTTACCTGACAGAAGTATGTCATGAGTAATTATTTCATTTGTATCTATTATTTAGATCAAACTTTGCCCATGAAATGAGGCAGCAGCAGTACAGACCACCACATTAGAGGACACATTCTAACTCGCTAGATGGCAATTAAAAGGGCCGGATGTGTAAAACTTCTTAAGGCTAGGGGGCAGTATTCGGAAGTTTGGATGACTGACGTGCTCAAAGTAAACTGCCTGTTACTCAGGCCCAGAAGCTAAGTTATGCATATAATTGGTAGAATTGGATAGAAAACACTCTGAAGTTTCTGTTAAACCTCTTATGGCTGAGGGCAGCATTGAGTAGCTTGGATGAATAAGGTACCCAGTGGTGCCCAGAGTAAACTGCCTGCTACTCTATCCCAGATGCTAATATATGCATATTACTAGTATTATTGGATAGAAAACACTCTGAAGTTTCTAAAACTGTTATAACTGAATAATGGCTGTGAGTATAACAGAACTCATATGGCGAGCAAAAACCTGAGAAAAAATCCAACCAGGAAGTGGGATATCTGAGGTTGGTCGATTTTCAACTCAGCCCCTATTGAAGATACAGTGGGATATATTGGTCATCTTGCACATCCTAAGGCTTCCACTAGATGTCAACCGTCTTTAGAAACTTGTTTGAGGCTTCTACTGTGAATGGGGGACTGAATGAGAGGGAATGAGTCAGAGGTCTGCCAGCAGTCACACTGGTCACGCGCATTTCACATAGGGGTATCTCCCGTTCCTTTGCTTTTCTGAAGACAAAGGAATTCTCAGTTGGAATATTATTAAGTTTATGTTAAAAACCTCTAAAGATTGATTCTATCGTTTGACAAGTTTTCTACGGACTGTAACTGAACTTTTTGACATTTCGTCTGCAACTAGTGAACAGCTTCGTGAGTTTTGATTTGTTTACCAAACACGCTAACAAAGAAGCTATTTGGACATAAATGATTACTTTATCGAACAAATCAAACATTTAATGTGGAACTGGAATTCTTGGGAGTGCATTCTGATGAAGATTATCAGAGGTAAGTGAATATTTAATGTTATTTCTGACTTCTGTTGACTCCAACATAGCGGATATATGTATTTGTTTCTGAGCGCCGTACTCAGATTATTGCTGAGAATATTGGTTTGCTTTTTCCATAAAGCTTTTTAAAATCTGACACAGCGGTTTGCATTAAGGAGAAGTATATCTTTAATTCCATGCATAACACTTGTATTTTCATCAACATTTATAATGAATATTTCTGTAAATTGATTTGGCTCTCTGCAAAATCCCCGGATGTTTTTGGAACTACTGAACATTTTTTGTTGTTGTTTTTCACCTTTATTTTACTAGGCAAGTCAGTTAAGAACAAATTCTTATTTTCAATGACGGCTAGGAACAGTGGGTTAACTGCCTGTTCAGGGCAGAATGACAGATTTATTACCTTGTCAGCTCGGGGGTTTGAACTTGCAACCTTCCGGTTACTAGTCAATGCTCTAACCACGAGGCTACCTGCCGCCCCAATGCTGCCCCAATATAACACACCAATGTATACTGAGATTTTTATATAAATATGAACTTAATCAAACAAAACTTACATGTATGTGTAACATGAAGTCATATGAGTGTCATCTGATGAAGATCAAGGTTAGTGATTCATTTATCTCTATTTCAGATTTTTGTGACTCCTCTCTTTGGCTGGAAAAATTGCTGTGTTTTTCTGTGAATAGGTGCTGACCTAACATAATTGTTTATGGTGCTTTCGCTGTAAAGCCTATTTGAAATCGGACACTGTGGTGGGATTAACAACAAGATGACCTTTAAAATGGTATAAGATACTTGAATGTTTGAGAATTTTAATTAGGAGATTTCTGTTGTTTTGAATTTGGCGCCGTGCAGGGATTTCTGCCCTAAGACGTTTTTAACAGTTAAAACTGTTAAAATAATGTCCTGTGAAGTATAACAGAACTGATAGGGCAGGCAAAAACCCGAGGAGAATCCATCACAAAATGTGTTTTTGAGGTCACAGGCCATTCCAATACTTGTCTATGAGATATTCAAAGGAATTCCTCTCAGATTGCAGTTCCCATGGCTTCCGCTAGATGTCAACAGTCTTTAGAAAGGGTTTCAGGCTTGTTTTTTGAAAAATGAGCTGGTAGTTGTAGTTTTTCAAGTTGTCTCTCATTAGGACTGTAGTCTTGTGGTGTGCGTGGATGACGGCTTCGTGATTTATTTCTGGTATTGAACTTATTACATTTCGTCTTAAATTTGATAGTTTATTTACATATTAGTGTACCTGAGGATTGATGCGAAATGTTGTTTGACTTGTTTGGATGATGTTTACTGGTAACTTTTGGGATTTCTGTGTCTGCATGTTGAACGGGTGGATTACTGAATCAAACGTGCTAACTAAACTGACTTTTTTGGGATATAAAGAAGGACTTTATCGAACAAAACAACCATTTGTTGTGTAGCTGGGACCCTTGGGATTGCAAACAGAGGAAGATCTTCAAAGGTAAGTGATTCATTTGATCGCTATTTCTGATTTGTGTGACTCCTCTGCTGGTTTGAAATATGTTTTTAATGCTGGGGTATGCAGGGCACTGTCCTCAGATAATCGCATGTTATGCTTTCACCGTAAAGCCTTTTTCTGACAACGTGTATGTATGAACAAGAAGCTAAGCTTTTAAACGATGTAAATGGCTTGTATTTTCATGAATGTTTAATATTACGATTTTGTATTTTGAATTTCGCGCTCTAAAAATGTCACCAGATGTTGTCGAGGTGGGTTGCTTGCGTCCCACAGCCCAAAGAGGTAAAGGGAATTACACAAAACAAATCGAAATGTGTTCGTTTTCTTCCAGACCCCTTTAAAAAGGTCTTCAGATGTGATTTAAGCATCGACATCCAATTCTGTTGTTTCTCTATAAACAATTGTAATTTTGAGAGTGAAAATATACAAAAATATATACAAATCTAACGGAACATAATTTGGGAAAACATAAAACAAAAATTGGGTAACAAATCTCAGATTTTATAGAGCCCCATTTAGAGTTGTTAATTAACCGTTATTTTTACAAGGTATATCGACAGAAAACATTGTGCACTACTGTCTCTTGTACACTAAGGACCTAGGGAAGAGTTGCAGAGAAGAAGAGAAGAATGTGACTATTTGAAAGCTAGAGAAAAATTGCTTTTTGACTAGCTCTCATGCTAGAAAAGGTTAGAGACCACTGAGCTAGAAGGTACTAGTACAAGGAACAAACATCTATGCGTGAAGCTGGCTGAGAATATTGGTGCAGTGAGCAATCAAACACTATATATTGCAAGACTATTGGACAATGGGACTCCATTGGTCCATTGGTCAGGACCTCATCATTAGGGCGCGTCGAGTGACTCACCTCTGATTATGGACAGCTTGGCGTTAACGTTGACCTCACCCTCGCTATTTTCCGCCACGCACTCGTAGATGTTCTCGTCCCGCGGCGCTCGTAGAGCTGGATCGAAGGACGGCGCCGGCACCCTCATCGAACTCTATAGTCTGTGTCAGAGAGAAAGGGCAACGTTATAGTGATCTGTTTTTGAGTTAAAGACAACCTAACTATTCTTCTAGGAGCGAGACTCCTCAACTAGCCCCTAGGGGCACCTTCATTCACATACTGTATACCATTTTATTCACTGCAAAGCTTCAGAATATGAGCCGGGACATCGCTATGCTAGTCCAGTGGCCAAGTCTTCAGAAAAGGTCACCATGGAATAAGGTTAGTTTTGAAGTTTAATGTTTTCAGAATGTTTAAAGCCATCCATTAGGATTATTATGATTCGAAATAAGTACCTTTGCAAAGCATAAACCCTCATTCTCAGCAATGTCAACTAATAATCATAACATAACTGTCAGTGTGCTCATATTGTACTCATAGATCACGCTATACATGTGATTTTACATGTGATTTCCATAATATATAACAAAGAGAACACCGCATATGGATAGATGCGGGTGACCAAGTGAAGTGGTGTGAGGAGGTTCAGCGTCGAGTCATGATGAATCTCAAGGCTACAGCGCTAATGAGGAAACAGCACCGTGACTGAGTCCAGATCAATATCAAAGCAAAAGCTGCTGGAGGAAATGCAACGATTTCGAACCTTCACAAAATGACTTTTTTAAAAGCAAGAAATAGTAATCATTGGATCCACAGTTCAATCGTTTTTCTCAGTCTTAGCGGAAGAGAATGCAACACAGTTTGGGATTGGACTGTCCTGTACTGAAATTGCACTGTCCTGTACTTGTCCTGTCCTGGACTTGTCCTGTACTGGGCTTGTCCTGTACTTGTCCTGTGCTTTCCTGTACTTGTCCTGTTCTTTCCTGTACTTGTCCTGTTCTTTCCTGTACTTGTCCTGTACTTGTCCTGTTCTTTCCTGTACTTGTCCTGTACTGTCCTGTACTGTCCTGTACTTGTCCTGTACTGTCCTGTACTGCTCTGTATTTGTCCTATACTGTACGTGTCCTGTCCTGTACTTGTCATCTCAGGGAGGTTGTCCTGTACCTGTCTTGTCTGGACTTGTCCTGTTCTGTACTTGTCCAGTTCTTCCTTGTCCTGTACTCTCCTCTATGTATATTGTAATGTACTTGTCCTGGACATGTACTGGCCTTGTCCTGTACTGTATTGTACTTGTCCTGTACTGTCCTGTACTGCTCTGTATTTGTCCTATACTGTACTTGTCCTGTACTGTACTTGTCCTGTACTGCCCTGTATTTGACTTGTACTGTACTTGTCCTGTACTTGTCCTGTCCTGTACTTGTTCTTTACTGTCCTGTACTTGTCCTGTACTGTCCTGTCCTGTACTTGTCCTGTCTTGTATTTGTCCTGCACTGTCCTGTAATGTCCCCGAGTTGTCCTGTATAGATCTGTCCTGTATTTGTCATCTCAAGGAACTTGTCCTGTACCTGTTTTGTTCTGTACTTGACCTGTTCTGTACCTGTCCTGTACGGCTCTGTACTTGTCCTGTACTTGTCCTGTACTGCTCTGTACTTGTCCTGTACGGCTCTGTACTTGTCCCTGTACTTGTCCTGTACGGCTCTGTACTTGTCCCTGTACTTGTCCTGTACGGCTCTGTACTTGTCCCTGTACTTGTCCTGTACGGCTCTGTACTTGTCCCTGTACTTGTCCTGTACGGCTCTGTACTTGTCCCTGTACTTGTCCTGTACGGCTCTGTACTTGTCCCTGTACTTGTCCTGTACGGCTCTGTACTTGTCCTGTACTTGTCCTGTAATCGGCTCTGTACTTGTCCCTGTACTTGTCCTGTACGGCTCTGTACTTGTCCCTGTACTTGTCCTGTACGGCTCTGTACTTGTCCTGTACTGTATGGTACTGTCCTATCCTGTACTTGTACTGTACTGTCTTGTGTTTGTCCTGCACTGTCATGTATTGGCCTGTATTGTCATCTCAAGGAACTTGTCCTGCACTGGTCTTGTTCTGCACTGGTCCTGTTCTGTACTGGCCTTGTCCTGTACTGTACTGGCCTTGTCCTGTCCTGTATTTGTCCTTTACTGGCCTTGTCCTGTCCTGTACTGGCCTTGTCCTGTACTGGCCTTGTTCTGCACTTGTCCTGTACTGGCCTTGTTCTGCACTTGTCCTGTACTGGCCTTGTTCTGTACTGGCCTTGTCCTGTACTGTACTGGCCTTGTCCTGTACTGGCCTTGTTCTGCACTTGTCCTGTACTGGCCTTGTTCTGTACTTGTCCTGTACCGCTCTTGTTCTCCACTTGTCCTGTATTTGTCCTGTACTGGCCTTGTCCTGTACTGTACTGTCCTTGTCCTGTATTTGTCCTGTACTGGCCTTGTCCTGTCCTGTACTGTCCTTGTCCTGTCCTGTCCTGGCCTTGTCCTGTCCTGTCCTGGCCTTGTCCTGTACTGTCCTTGTCCTGTATTTGTCCTGTACTGGCCTTGTCCTGTCCTGTACTGTCCTTGTCCAGTCCTGTCCTGTCCTGGCCTTGTCCTGTACTGGCCTTGTCCTGTCCTGTACTGGCCTTGTCTGTCCTGTCCTTGTCCTGTCCTTTATTTGTCCTGTACTGGCCTTGTCCTGCCAAACCCTCCACTAACCCGGACAACTCTGGGCCAATTGTGCAATGCCCTATGGGATTTCCCGATCACGGCCGGTTGTGATACAGCCCAGGATTGAACCAGAGTCTGCAGTGTGTGTGTCAATGTGTATTTGTCCTGTACTGTTCTGTACTTGTCCTGTACTCTCCTGTATTTGTCCTGTACATGCCTGTCCTGTACTTGTCATGTACTTGGGTTCCATCTTCTTCTTCTCTTATTAATACTCAGGTACCATCTTCTTCCTCCTTCTAAGTACGCTGGCAGCGTTGTTAACGTGATAGTGTGTTAGCACAAGAGTGTGTATGTGTGTGTTAGCGAGTCTGTGTGTGTGCGCTGTCGATGTGAGGAATGTGTTAATTAAGGAAACCCTGAGAATCAATCATGACTTTAGACACACCATCTGGGCTCACACAGAGACACACAACAAACAAACATCATAAATAAGGCACAGCGGGCGCAGGGGGAAAGTAGCACGCCACTACTAGAACCGAACGTAAAACAAAACGTCAAATTCAGCTAGTTATTCAAGTGGAAAAGGACAAGTAGATTACATTGGCACTGTGCCATGTCATGTCACTAAACATGGTGGTTTCTTGTAATTGATGCCTGGTTAAATTAAAACCACGGTCTGTCGTGATGTAGTTTGCGTACAAGTAAATGATCTACCAGAAGTGATATATCCATGTCACACCTGACCATAGTTTGCTTTGTATGTTTATATGTTTTGTTTGGTCAGGGTGTGATCTGAGTGGGCATTCTATGTTGTGTGTCTAGTTTGTCTGTTTCTGTGTTTCACCTCAAAGGCAGGTGTTAGTCATTGTCTCTGATTGGGAACCATACTTAGGTAGCCTGTTTGGTGTTGGGTTTTGTGGGTGATTTTCCTTTTTGTCCTTATGTCTGTTGTGTGCTGGTTTGCACCAGTATTAGGCTGTTTCGGTTTTCTTGTTACGTTTGTTTGTTTTGTATTTGATTCGTGTTTACTTCAGTTTTATTAAACATGGATCGTAATAGACATGCCGCATTTTGGTCCGACTCTCTTTCACCTACAGAAAACCGTGACATTAGCAATGCCAGGGTTGTGGGTTCGATTCCTGTTGGGGCCACATATACAATATGTAAGTTGTAAGTTGCTTTGGATAAATGTGTCTGCTAAATTGTATTTATTATGTATATTATATTCAGATGTATTATTCCATACTACATCCACAACAGTAGGGGGCAGTGTAGGGTTACAAGGTTACACTGTCTCACCTCAATGCGCTGGGAGTTGACTTTCTTCCCCTTCTTGTTCCAGCTCACCCGGGGCTTAGGGTCTCCTGTTGCCTGGCACACGAATGAGACCACACCCCCAGATACGCCAATCTGGTCTACGGGAACTTTAGTGAATCTTGGTGGTGCTGGAGCAGTGAGAGAAGGGAGAGACATTAGAACAGACTAAAGAAACCAAAGTGACGAACAGTACCAGTGGATTTAACCCAATTTAGCCCAGTTGTAGCTGCAAATTAAGGTAATTACATTTCGAAAAGTTGATGTGCATACACAAACAAACAGACACGCGCACACACACAAAACACACACACACCAACAAAACACACACACACACAAACACACAAACCAAAAACACACACCAAATGATTGTGAGAAGAAGGCAGCTGTTTTACATGACCCCAACCGATTGTTTTTTAAATTTTTTATCACTTATTTTTTTACTAATTTTGTACATAATGTTGCCGCTACCATGTCATATGACCGAAAGAACTTCTGAACATCTGGGATTACTCACCATGGACTGGAAAAATATTTTTTTTTCCATTAACGGGTCTGACAAGCTTCCTCGAGAACAGGCCCAGATCCCTGTGATTTGCGTGAAAAAACAGGAGTGAAAAAAGGGGCCGGAGGGCAGGCTGCCTTCTGAGAATTTGTAGGCGGTCAAATAAACCCCAACTACCTTCCATTCTGCTAGCAAACGTGCAATCTTTGGACAATAAAATAGACGACCTACACGGAAGATTAAACTACCAATGGGACATTCAAAACTGTAACATCTTATGAGTCGTGACTAAACAACGACAACATCAACATACAGCTAGCTGGTTACACGCTGCACCGGCAGGATAGAACACCGTTGTTTGGTAAGACAAGGAGCAGCGGACTATGTATTTTTTGTAAATAACAGCTAGTGCACGATATCTAAGGTTATTGCTGAGGCTGAGGAAGAGTATCTCATGATTAACTGTAGACCAAACTATCTACCTAGAGAGTTTTCATCTGTATTCTTCGTAGCTGTTTTACACACCACCACAGTCAGAGGCTGGCACTAAAACACTATTGAATGAGATGCATTCCGCCATAAGCAAACAAGAAAACTTTCACCCAGAGGCGGTGCTCTTAGTAGCCTGGGACTTTAATGCATGGAAACTTCAATCCATTTGACCAAATTTCTATCAGCATGTTAAATGTGCAACCACAGGAAAAAGAACTCTGGGCCACCTTTACTCAACACACAGAGATGCATACAAGCTCTCCTTCGCCCTCCATTTGGCAAATCTGACCATAATTCAGTCAGTGAGTAGATCAATAAAAAAGTGGTCAGATGAGCAGATGCTAAGCTACAGGACTGTTTTACTAGCACAGATTGAATATGTTCCGTGTTTCCTCCAACAGCATTGAGGAGTAAACCACATCAGTTATTGGCTTCATCAACAAGTGCATCGATGACATCATCCTAACAGTGACCATACGTACATACCGCAACCAGAAGCCATAGAATTCAGGCAACATCAGCACTGAGCTAGAGGTAGAGCTGCCCAGGAGTTGGACTTTACCTGGACGCTTATAAGAGATCCCGCTATGCCCGCCGACAAACCATCAAACAGGCAAAGCGTCAATACAGGATTAAGATCGAATCATAGTACACCGGCTCTGACGCTCGTAGGATGTGACAGGGTTTGCAAACTATTACAGACTTCAAAGGGAAGCACAGCCAAGAGCTGCCCAGTGACACAAGCCTACTAGATGAGCTAAACTACTTCTATGCTCGCTTCGAGGCAAATAACACTGAAACATGCATGAGAGCACCAGCTGATCCGGAAGACTGTGTCATCACGCTCTCCACAGCCGATGTGAGTAAGACCTTTAAACAGGTCAATATTCACAAGGCCGCAGGGCCAGACGGATTACCAGGATGTTTACTCCGAGCATGCGCTGACCAACTAGCAAGTGTCTTCACTGACATTTTTCAACCTCCACCTGTCCGAGTCTGTAATACCAACATGTTTAAGCAGACTACCATAGTCCCTGTGCCCAAAAACACCAATGTAACCTGCCTAAATGACTACTGACCCATAGAACTCAGGTCTGTAGCCATGACGTGCTATGCAAGGCTGGTCATGGCTCACATCAACACCATCATCCCAGAAACCCTAGACCCACTCCAATTTGCATTCCACCCCAACAGATCCACAGAAGATGTAATCGCTATTGCACTCAACACTGCCCTTTCCCCACCTGGACAAAAAGGAACCCCTATCTGAGAATGCTATTCATTACAGTTTAGCTGCTCAACACCATAGTGCCCTCAAAGCTTATCGATAAGCTAAGGACCCTGGGACTAAACACCTCCCTCTGCAACTGGATCCTGGACTTCCTGACAGTCTGCCCCCCATTGGTAGGGTTAGGTAACAACACATCTGCCACACTGATCCTCAACACAGGGTCCCCTCACTGGTGCGTGCTCAGTCCCCTCCTGCACTTCCTGTTCACTCATGACTGCATGGCCAGGCACGCTCCAACACCATCATTAAGTTTGTCGATGAAACAACAGTGTTAGGCCTGATCACCAAGAACGAAGAGACAGCCTATAGGGAGGAGGTCAGAGACCTGGCCGTGTGGTGCCAGGACAACAACCTCTCCCTGAATGTGATATAGACAAAGGAGATGATTGTGGACTACAGGAAAAAGAGGGCCGAGCACGCCCCCATTCTCATCGACGGGGCTGCAGTGGAGCAGGTTGAGAGCTTCAAGTTCCTTGGTGTCCACATTACCAACAAACTAACATAGTCCAAGCACACCAAGACAGTTGTGAAGAGGACACGACAAAACCTATTCCCCCTCAGGAGACTGAAAAGATTTGGCATGGGTCCTCGCTTCCTGCCATCCAGTACCTCTATATCAGGATGTGTCAGAGGAAGGCCCTAAAAATTGTCAAAGACTCCAGAAACCTAGTCATAGACTGTTCTCTCTGCTACCGCACGGCAAGTGGTATCGGAGCACCAAGTCTAGGTCCAAGAAGGCCTCTAAACAGTTTCAAGCCCCAAGCCATAAGACTCCTGAACATCTAATCAAATGGCTACACAGACTATTTGCATTGACCCCCCACCCCCTTTTACACCGCCGCATTGACTCTGCATCAGTACACCCCTGTATATAGTCTCGATATTGTTATTTTACTGCTGCTCTTTAATTACTTGTTACTTTTATTTGTTATTCTTATCTGTATTTTTTAAAGTGCATTGTTGGTTAGGGGCTCGTAAATAACCATTTCACTCTAAGGTCTATACCAGTTGTATTAGGCGCATGTGACTAATAAAATTAGATTTTATTTTATTTGAAAAACACACACACAAAAAAACACACACACAATCACAAAACACACACACCAAAACACAAACACACCCCCAAAAAAACACACACACACACACACACACACACACACACACACACACACAAAACACACACACACACACACACACACACACCAAAACAGACAGACACACACACACCAAAACACACACTCAACAAAATACACACACACAACATTACACGCACCAACACACACCAAAACACACACACCAAAACACACACACTCACTTTCATTGTATGAGAAGGCAGTGAGGACATGAACTGGACTTCCTCATTCCGCTGCTGTATGATTTGACGGCTAGACAATATGCACCCTGACACACTAACACCTGACAACCTAATACCCTAACACTCTGACACGCTGACGCCCTGACGACCTAACACGCTGACGCCCTGAAACGCTGACAACATAACAACTTAACAACCTAACACCTGACGACCTAACACCCTGACACCTGACACGCTGACAACCTAACACACTGACACCTGACACCCTGCCGACCTAACACGCTGACGCCCTGAAACGCTGACAACATAACACCTAACAACCTAACACCTGACGACCTAACACCCTGACACCTGACATGCTGACGACCTAACACCCTGACACCTGACACCCTGACGACCTAACACGCTGACGCCCTGAAACGCTGACAACATAACACCCTAACAACCTGACACGCTGACGACCTAACACCCTGACACCTGACACCCTGACGACCTAACACGCTGACGACCTGGCATGGTGACAAGCTGACGCTTTGACAAGCTAACTCTGCCTCTCTGACACCCTGATGTCCTGACACGCTAACACCCTGATCCCCTGACACCCTGACATGCTGACACCCTGATCCCCTGACACCCTGATCCCCTGACACCCTGAAACCAACATGAATCATTTAATGGAGCAATGAATAATAAAGCACCAAGGGAATTGCGGAGGCTGACGGGAGCTGCGGAGGCTGACAGATCTGTAAAGACTAACGGGAGCTGTGAAGGCTGACGGATCTGTGAAGGCTGACGGATCTGTGAAGGCTAACGGGAACTGCGGAGGCTGACGGATCTGTGAAGGCTAACGGGAACTGTGGAGGCTGACAGGGGCTGCGGAGGCTGACGGGATCTATGGAGGCTGACATGAGCTCTACAGAGATTTGTTCTGCATTACAACTATACGTAACACTGTTCTGAAGTTTTCATTTTTTTAACAGAACATCCTTGCCTTGACTGAAGAATATCAAGTCAAATCGATAATACCATGTTCACACATGAATATAAACATCGTTTGACTTGTTTCTATGAACTTTACGGATACAATTTGGATTTTTTGTCTGTCTGTTTTGACTGCGTTTGAGCCTGTGGATTACTGAAGAAAACGCGCAAACAAAATCGAGGTTTTGAATATAGAGAGACTTTATCGAACAAAAGGAACATTTATTGAGTAAATTAATGTCTTCTGAGTGCCACCATATGAAGATCATCAAAGGTAAGGGATTAATTTTATCTCTATTTCTGAGTTTTGTAACGCTTCTGCTTGGCTGGTTACTGTTTGTAATAATTTGTCAACTGGGCTATGTTCTGGGCTAGGTATGTTTTAAGCTGAAAAACATTTTATAAATCTGACACCGTGGTTGGGATTAACAAGAAGTTAATCTTTAAACCTATGTAAAATATGTTTTGTTTTTATATGAGCATTTCTGTATTTGAATTTGATGCTCTGCAATCTCACTAGATGTTGGCCAGATGGGACGCTAAGCGTCCCACATACCCTAGAAAGGTTAACATAGTTAACCATTTTCACTGTCGTATCCAAAACGTATTTCAAGCTATCAGGCATTGCTTTGGCAGCAAAGCCTCTCGGTGGATGCTGCAGTGTACCTAAGTGGCGTCGGGAGCAACTGCTTGCATGCGCGTTACCACACCACTATGTCTCTCTGTCATGGCTTTTGCGCCATCAGTACAGATACCAACAAATCTTGACCACCAAAGTCCATTTGATGTCACAAAGCTGTCCAGTACTTTAAAATATCCTCTCCTGTTGTCCTGGTTTCAGTGGTTCGCAGAAGAGGATGTCTTCCTTAATTGACCCTCCATATACATAACGGACATATACCAGGAGCTGTTCCAGGCCCTGTTGACTGATCCAGCTGTAAAGCATAGAATTCAATGGCTTGTATGCGAAGAAGAAATTGTTTCTAAACATCTCCTGCCACTGCTGTGTTTGTGAAACAGTCTTGTTTGATGAAGACATTGTCTGTATAGTTTTTTTGGCCTTTTCCCCCAGCATTGTCCCAGACATATCCGTAGAGGCAGGAAGAATGAAGTCCTCCACAATAGTATGGGGCTTGCCTGTCCTAGCCACTTGGGAGCTCACCATATAAGACGCTTCTATCCCCTGCTTATTAATGGTATCAGTTGCTTTTATAAATGTCTTACTACTCGAAAGTCGTCTTAATTCTCGCTCAAAAAACTCCTGTGGTTTATTTTTCAAATTGGCATGTTTTTTGTTTCTAAATGTCTGAGCAAGAGAAGGTTTTGTCGAGTTGTGAGATAGTACAGTCGTGGCCAAAAGTTTTGAGAATGACACGAATATACATTTTGTAAGATGGCAGTTTGTAAGATGGCAATTTGCATATACTCCAGAATGTTATGAAGAGTGATCAGATGAATTGCAAAGTCCCTCTTCGCCATGCAAATGGTCTGAATCCCCCCAAAACATGTCCTTTGCATTTCAGTCCTGCCACAAAAGGACCAGCTGACATCATGTCAGTGATTCTCTCGTTAACACAGGTGTGAGTGTTGACGAGGACAAGGCTGGAGATCACTCTGTCATGCTGATTGAGTTCGAATAACAGACTGGAAGGAGGGTGGTACTTGGAATAATTGTTCTTCCTCTGTCAACCAGGGTTACCTGCAAGGAAACATGTGCCGTCATCATTGCTTTGCACAAAAAGGAATTCACAGGCAAGGATATTGCTGCCAGTAAGATTGCACCTAAATCAACCATTTATCAGATCATCAAGAACTTCAAGGAGAGCGGTTCAATTGTTGTGAAGAAGGCTTCAGGGCACCCAAGAAAGTTCAGCAAGCGCCAGGACCAGCTCCTAAAGTTGATTCAGCTGTGGGATCGGGGCACCACCAGTACAGAGCTTGCTCAGGAATGGCAGCAGCCAGGTGTGAGTCATCTGCACGCACAGTGAGGCAAAGACTTTGGAGGATGGCCTGGTGTTAAGAAGGGCAGCAAAGAAGCCACTTCTCTCCAGGAAAAACATCAGGGACACTGATATTCTGCAAAAGGTACAGGGATTGGACTGCTGAGGACTGGGGTAAAGTCATTTTCTCCTTTTCCGATTGTTTGGTGGTTCTGGAAATAAGCTTGTCCGGAGAAGACAAGGTGAGCGCTACCATCAGTCCTGTGTCATGCCAACAGTAAAGCATCCTGAGACCATTCATGTGTGGGGTTGCTTCTCAGCCAAGGGAGTGAGCTCACTTACAATTTTGCCTAAGAACACAGCCATGGATAAATAATGGCACCAACTCATCCTCCAAGACCAACTTCTCCCAACCATCCACGAACAGTTTGGTGACGAACAATGCCTTTTACAGCATGATGGAGCACCTTGCCATAAGGCAAAAGTGATAACTGAGTGGCTCTGGGAACAAAACATTGATATTTTGGGTCCATGGCCAGGAAACTCCCCAGACCTTAATCCCATTGAGAACTTGTGGTCAATCCTCAAGAGGCGGGTGGACAAACAAAACCCCACAAATTCTGACAAACTCCAAGCATTGATTATGCAAGAATTGGCTGCCCTCGGTCAGGATGTGGCCCAGAAGTTAATTGACAGCATGCCAGGGCGGATTGCAGAGGTCTTGAAAAAGAAGGGTCATTACTACAAATATTGACTCTTTGCATCAACTTCATGCAATTGTCAATAAAAGCCTTTGACACTTATGAAATGCTCGTAATTATACTTCTCAATACTTTTGGCCATGACTGTACTTCAGCACATATAACACACTGTTTTTGAGGAAAGGCACTACCCCAATATAAGTGAACCCCAAATCAATGTATTTCTCATCATATTTGCGCCTCTTCGATGGTCCAACGTCCCTATCTGTTGTTCGGTGCTTTCCCGGGTAAGGGGCAGTAGCTCTTCGGCTGCATCAGATTCACAACTGTCAGTGTCCAACAAATGTAGAATTACTGATGCTAGCATTGGATGTGCTCATGGAAGCAGAACAACTTGTGTCATCAACAGGGGCAGGTGTAGTGCTGCTGTAGTACTGCTGGTAGTAGCAGTACTACCATCAGAGCTCGTATGAGTCTCTATGGACACTGGCCCTACTTTCTTTAACCCTTTATCAATTTTTAAGCAAACGGAATGAGCAGCAGCTACATTTGGCTACATATGTGGAATTAGTTAGTGGAATACCATTTAGAGTAACGGTTAATGTGATTGGATGTTAATTATTTGACGAGGCTACCTGTACTTGACATTGTGTTGTTATTTCGCTGAACACTAGATGGTTTAATTTTATTTTTGGCAGCGAAACGAGAACTCAGGTGAGAAAAAACCTCACCCAAAGGTATTGCCCCGCTGGAAAATATAAATGCACTGTTTGAAAATGTGAATGTGAATCACATTTATATTTGACGATACCTCCGACGGCATTGCGAGTACCCCAGTTGGGGAGTACCTGCTCTGGGGAACATGTTAACTCTGGGGCGTAGGGATATGTATGGATGAGCAAATGTGCAGAGCATGTACATACAGATTAGTAATTAACAGGCTGTGGGCAGGTGGAACCCCTCACTCTCTCTACTCTCTCCCCTGGGCCTTCATAAACACACATTGAGGAGAACTCCACTGCAGGGACTGGAGAGAGGGATGGAGGAGAGCGGGAGGAGGGAGAGGGAGAGGGAGATGGAGGGAGAGAGGGTAGGTAGGGAGGGGTTGGGGGTGAGTGGGAGTGGGAGAAGGGAAGGAGTGAGACAGAGTGGATGAGTGGGTGGGATAGAAAACAAGGGAGGAGAGGGAGAGAGATAGAGAGAGGGAAAAAGAGTGCCTCGGGATAGCATGATGAAGGGAGATGAAGAGAGAGAGGAAGAGATGGAGAGAGAAAAGAGATATGAAGAGATAAAGAACACAGTGGCCTCTATCGTTCTTAAATGGAAGAAGTTTGGAACCACCAAGACTCCTCTTAGAGCTGTCCGCCCGGCCAAACTGAGCGATCGTAGAAGCCTTGGTCAGGAGGTGACCAAGAACCCGAACACTCTGACAGAGCTCATGAGTTTGTCTGTGGCAATGGGAGAACCTTCCAGAAGAACAACCATCTTTGCCGCACTCAACCAATCAGGCCGTTATGGTATAGTGGCAAGAACGGAAGCCACTTCCGTAAAAAACACATGACAGCCCGCTCGGAGTTTGCCAAAAGCCACTTCACTTCTTGGTGACAGGAGGCAGTATTGAGTAGCTTGGATGAATAAGGTGCCCAGAGTAAACTGCCTGCTACTCAGTCCAGATGCTAATATATGCATATTATTAGTTGTATTGGATAGAAAACACTCTGAAGTTTCTAAAACTGTTTGAATGATGTCTGTGAGTATAACATATGGCAGGCGAAAACCTGAGAAAAATCCAACCAGGAAGTGGGATATCTGAGGTTTGTAGTTTTTCAACTATTTGCCATTCCAATATACAGTGTAAATGGGGTCATATTGCACTTCCTAAGGCTTCCACTAGATGTCAACAGTCTTTAGAATATTGTTTCAGGCTTCTACTATGAAGGAGAGAGATAGAAAGAGAGCGAGGAAAAAGAGTGCCTCGGGATAGCATAGCACAGAAAGTGCTGAATGAAAGGGGACTGAGTCAGGTGTCTGGCATAGTGCCACAGGCTCTGACGCGCTGTCACGAGAGAGTTAGCTCTCGTTCCATTGTTTTTCTACAGACATAGGAATTCCCCGGTTGGAACATTATTGGACATTTATGATAAAAACATCCTAAAGATTGATTCTGTACTTAGTTTGACAAGTTTCTACAGGCTGTAACAGAACTTTTTAAACTTTTTGTCCGACGTTCGGCGGGACCTGAACGTGCGTTTGGATTTGTTTACCGAACGCCCTCACAAAAGAAGCTATATGGACATAAATTATGAACTTTATCGAACAAATCAAACATTTACTGTGGAACTAGGATTCCTGGGTGTGCATTCTGATGAAGATCATCAAAGGTAAGTGAATATTTTTAATGCTATTTCTGACTAATGTTGACTACACAATATGGCGGATATCTTTTTGGCTGCTTTGTTGTCTGAACTGTACTCAGATTATTGCGTGGTTGGCTTTTTCTGTAAAGTTGTTTTAAAATCTTGCATTAACTTCTTGACGCACCCATTAAGGAGAAGAAAATCTCTAATTCCATGTGTAACACTTCTATTTTCATCAACATTTATGATCAGTATTTCAGTAAATTGTGTGGCTCTCTGCAAAATCACTGGTTGTTTTTGGAACTACTGAACGTGCAATGTAAACTCAGAGTTTTTATATAAATATGAACTTTATCAAACAAAACATACATGTAGTGTAACATGATGTCCTATAAGTGTCATCTGATGAAGATCATCAAAGGTTAGTGATGAATTTTTATCTCTCTTTCTGCTTTTTGTGACTCCTACCTTTGGCTGGAAAAATGCCTGTGTTTTTCTGTGGCTTCCCAAACCTTTCATAACATAATCGTTTGTGGTGCTTTCGCTGCAAAGCCTTTTTGAAATCAGACACTGTGGCTGGATTAACGAGAATTTTCTCTTTAAAATGTAAAAAATTCTTGTATGCTTTAGGAATGTTAATTATGAGATTTTTGTTGTTTTGAATTTGGCGCCCTGCACTTTCACTGACTGTTGGCGAGGTGGGACCGTCCCACATATCCCAGAGAGGTTAAAGACTCTCGGACCATGACAAACAAGATTCTCTAGTCTGATGAAACCAAGATTGATCTCTTTGGCCTGAATGCCAAGTGTCATGTCTGGAGAATACCCGGCACCATCCCTACGGTGAAGCATGCTGGTGGCAGCATCATCCTGTGGGAATGTTTTCAGTGGCATTGACTGGGAGACTAGTAAGGATTGAGGGTAAAATGAACGGAGCAAAGTACAGAGAGATCCTCAATGAAAACTTGCTCCAGAGCGCTCAGGACTTCAGATTGGGGCGAAGGTTAACCTTCCCACAGGACAGCGACCCCTAAGCACACAGCCAAGACATCGCAGAAGTGGCTTTGGGACAAGTCTCTGAATGTCCTTGAGTGGCCCAGACAGAGCCCGGACTTGAACTCGATTGAATATCTCTGTAGACCTGAAAATAGCTGTGCAGCGACGCTCCCCATCCAACCTGACAGAGCTTGAGAGGATCTGCAGAGAAGAATGGGGAAACTCTAAAAATACAGGTGTGCCAAGCTTGAAGCCTCATACCAAAGAAGACTCGAGGTTGTAATCGCTGCCAAAGGTGCTTCAACAAAGTACTATAAAGGGTCTGAATACTTAAGTAAATGTAATATAATTGAATTTATTTATACATTTGCAAATATTTCAAATAACCTCTTTTCGCTTTGTCATTATGGTGTATTTTATTTTACCTTTATTTAACCAGGCAAGTCAGTTAAGAACAAATTATTATTTTCAATGACAGCCAGGAACCGTGGGTTAACTGCCTGTTCAGGGGCAGAATGACAGATTTGTACCTTGTCAGCTCAGGGATATGAACTTGGCCACTGTGACTGACCCAAACTTAAGGAACACTTTGACGATGTACAGACTCAATAAGCATAGCCTTGCTATTGAGAAAGCCGCCGTAAGCAGACCCGCCTCAAGAGAAGACAGGCTATGTGCACACTGCCCACAAAAGGAGGTGGAAACTGAGCTGCACTTCCTAACCTCCTGTTTATTTCCCTTTGTTTATTATCTACTTCACTTACTTTGGCAATATAAACATGTTTCCCATGCCAATAAAGCCCCTTGAATTGAATTGAGAGATGAAGACATGAAGTGAGATGATGAGAGATGGAGAGAGGTGAAGAGATAAAGAGATGGAGAGATGTAGAGATGAAGAAACTCTTGGCTTGGGCTGATGACCCGTGCCAGCCATCCATCCACACCACAGAGGGAATTCTGACAAGAAGGGGTTTCATATTTTCCGTCTATAAAAAAAATGTGTCTAAGAGTAGGAGTGCTGATCTGGGATCAGTTAGATTATAATTATTATTATTACATGGACATGATGACGAACCATCAAACAGGCAAAGAGTGAATAAAAGACTAAGATAGAATCCTACTACACATGCTCTGACGCTTGTCGGATGTGGCAGGGCTTGCAAACCATTACGGACTACAAGGGAAACCCAGCCGCGAGCTGCTTAGTGACTCGAGCCTACCAAAAGAGCTAAATGCCTTTAATGCTGCAGTCCAGGCAAGCAACACTGAAGCCTGCATGAGAGTGTAACAGTTTAGCTTCCGTCCCTCTCCTCGTCCCTACCTGGGCTCGAACCAGGGACCCTCTGCACACATCAACAACTGCCTCCCACAAAGCATCGTTACCCATCACTCCACAAAAGTCACGGCCCTTGCAGAGCAAGGGAAACAACTACTTCAAGGTCTCAGAGCGAGTGATGTCACCAATTGAAACGCTATGAGCGCGCACCCGCTAACTAGCTAGCAATTTCACACCGGTTACAAGAGCACCAGCTGTTCCGGAAGACTGTGTTCACGCCGCCATAGCCGAAGTGAGCAAGACCTTTAAACAGGTCAACATTCACATGACGGATTACCAGAATGTGTACACAGAGCATGCGCGGATCGACTGGCAAGTGTCTTGACTGACATTTTCAAACTTTCCCCGACCGAGTCTGTAATACCTACGTTTCAAGCGGACCACCATAGTCCCATAAAGTGAAGGTTAACTGCCTAAATGACTACCAGCCTGTAGCACTCACGTCAGTAGCCATGAAGTGCTTTGAAAGGCTGGTTATTGCTCACATCAACACCATCATCTCGGAAACCCTAACCCCACTTCAATTCGCATACTGCTGGGACAAATCCACAGATGACGCAATCTCAATCGCACTACACACTGCCCTTTCCCACATGGACAAAAGGAACACCTTTGTGAGAATGCTGTTCATTGAATACAGCTCAGCGTTCAACAACATAGTGCCCAGAAAGTTCATCACTAAGCAAAGGACCCTGGAACTAAACACCTCCTCTGCAACTGGATCCTAGACTTCCTGACGGGCCACCCCAGGTGGTAAGGGCATGCAACAACACATCTGGCACATTGATCCTCAACATGGGGTCTCCCTCAGGGGTGCGTGCTTAGTTCCCTCCTATACACCCTGTTCACCCACGACTGCACGGCCAAGCACGACTCCAACACCATCATTAAGTTTGCTGACGACAACCGTGGTAGGCCTGATCACCAACAATGATGAGACAGCCTACAGGGAGGAGGCAGTGTGGTGCCAGGACAACAACCTTTCCCTCAACATGAGTAAGACAAAGGATTGTGGACTACAGAAAAATGAGGGCCGAACATGCCCCAATTCACATCAACGGGGCTGTAGTGGAGTGGGTTGAGAGTTTCAAGTTCCTTGGGACCCACATCACCAACAAACTATCATGGTCCAAACACACTAAGATTGTTGTGAAGAGGGCCCGACGACACCTTTTCCAACAAGATTTGGCATGGGTCCCCAGATCCTCAAAAAGTTCTACAGCTGCACCATCGAGAGCATCCTGACCGGTTACATCACCGCCTGGTATGGCATCTTCTCGACATCTGGCGCTACAGAGGGTAGTGCGAACGGCCCAGTACATCACTGGGGTAAAGCTCCCTGCCACCCAGGACCTATATTCTAGGCAGTGTCAGAGGAAGGCCCAAAGAATTGTCAAAGACTCCAGTCACCCAAGTCCTGGACTGTTCTCTCTGCTGCCGCACGGAAAGCGGTGCCGGAGTGCCAAGTCTAGGTCCAAAAGGCCTTAATCTACTACAATTAATCCAATGGCCACCCGGACTATTTACATTGACCCCCCTCGCTGTTAATTATCTATGCAGTCACTTTACCCCTACCTACATGTACAAATTACCTCGACTAACCTGTACCCCCACACATTGACTCGGTACAGGTACATCATGTATATAGCCTCGGTACTGTTATTTTATTGGGTTACTTTTATTAAATGTTTTACTTTATTTAGTAAATATTTTCTTAACTCTATTTCTTGAATTGCATTGTTGGTTAAGGGGCTTGTAAGTAAACATTTCACGGTAAGGTGCATTCGGCGCATGTGACAAATAACATTTTATTTTTGAGAGAGAGAGAGACAGAGGTAAAAACAAAACCAGAGAGAGAGAGAGAGAGAGAGAGAGAGAGAGAGAGAGAGAGAGAGAGAGAGAGAGAGAGAGAGAGAGAGAGAGAGAGAGAGAGAGAGAGAGAGAGAGAGAGAGATAAGCTCATGAGATGGAAGCCTTTAGAGTCCAGTGAGCAACCAGAGCAGATTGAAGACACCAGTCACTCCTGCCCTCAGGCACTGTTTTATACCCAGCTGAGAACAGAGGATCTGACAGAGTTGGCCATTATGAGAAGGAGAGAGCAGGGATCAGTGTGTGTGTGTGTGTATGACAACCAAGAACAGCATAGTTAACCTTTGAACATTTTCAATTGCTTCCCACCTCAGGTGTACCGCTGGTGTTATTGATGAATGCAACCATTTATTCAGTATCAACACCCTGGTCATGCAGGCAGTAATTGCGTGATAGAAATTGGCTTTTGGAAAAATAAATTGCTTTCTCATGCCAACACAATAAGCAACATCAGAAGATTCCACCATAATACAAACACATTATTATCTAGGTGGACCAAGGCAATATTACTATCATGCCTTGAAAAGTTCATAAAAGTTGATAATAACAAACTGACGTAATTGTTTCTTTAGATTAATCATATTGGGACTTTTGTTATTCCTGTTTCTCATTCCACCTCAGCTGAGAAAACATCTAGAGGACACAGTCCTCTGTAGTCAAGCTGTCCCTCAGTATATCCCTGTATCCCAGGCCTCTTTCAAATGGAGAAGAGTACAGCTTTAAACTGATAAGGGAAACAGGATCTAGTTTATCTGGCAACGTTAACCCATACTTTCTAAAGGATACAGTTGTTTTGCTAATGTAGCATCCCTCATACTGAGTGGTAGAGGCTCTGCTCAGCTCAGCTATAACAGAAATGGCACCGCTCCTTTCAAATAGCCTTTCGCTCCATGTGAGTGTGAGTTCCATTTGCGGTACTTACACATGGCCATTAAGTAGGTACATCGGGCGATAGCAGGGTTAAATGACAAATAGTGTAATGGATGAGAGGCTTTTGGAGATGATGATGTGGCTTAGGACAGTGGAGGACAAAATTGTACCTCGTCTACCGACTGAATGGGGTGGAAAAGCCACTTGTCTTCCATTTTGATGGAAATAGGCACCTTTCACAGCCAATAACACCTTTTACAGGCTTATTTGGTGGAGAAAGGAACATTTGGAAATATTAGAGGTGCTATTCAAAACATAATTGTACCTGCCTCTCTAATACCCCAGACAAAATTAACAGTAGAGGAGGTTGCAGGGATTATTGTGGAAGAAAATGTTGTGAATGCTGCTGGTTTAGAAACTGGCATATTTTGAGGGCCACATAAGCTTTATTGTTACACAACCAACCAAACATGCACATTATAATGGGATTACCTCATTGTGTTTGGATGCATGTTCTGACAGGACACAATCCTTTCTCTTTGTTGGATGGTAATACATGTACTGTAGGTAGTTAGTAATGTAGAAAAGAAGTATAAAGTTTCAAGAAGTCAGCACCATGTCCCTAACCTACTTAAGCAGTGACGGCAGGCCCACATCCACAGATGTCAGCATGCTAGCCACTTGTTACAGAACCCCTGACAGGCTAGATCCAGGCCTGGCTTAACATCCCCTCTGCCTTCAACACACCAGCACCCTCCAGGCCTTAACACACCAAGCCCCTATCAAGCCCCCATCAATCAGGAAACAATTCAAGTAGGAATCATCGCTATGGAAACCGCCCTCTGTTTCTATACCCCTCTCTCTATCTCCTGCTCTTTCAGGAGTTTGCTGCTCTTGGCTAATTGACTGCTATGAAGAAGACGTTGAATTGTGAAAAGGAAGAGGGAAAGAAGAAAAAATGGTCTGAATTGGAGCAGCATGGTTGCATGTCAAAATAAAAGAGGTGATCGGTTGGGCCTCCAGGGGAAAAATGGATTATGAGAGTCCCTGCTTTCTTCGGTTCCCCACTACAGCGTTACATCAGTGTTGTAAACTGCCACCTAAATCACTAACACAGAGGTCTGATGTATGAGGATACTCCAGGCTCCCCAAGCTAGCTGTGGCGATGCTGGAGGACATATGGGC
>NW_027002521.1:37500-63283 GCF_036934945.1 Oncorhynchus masou masou
GTACAACATCAGACGTTCACACCCCAGTAAGCTGTACAACATCAGACGTTCACACCCCAGTAAGCTGTACAACATCAGACGTTCACAGCCCAGTAAGCTGTACAACATCAGACGTTCACAGCCCAGTAAGCTGTACAACATCAGACGTTCACAGCCCAGTAAGCTGTACAACATCAGACATTCACAGCCCAGTAAGCTGCACAAGATCAGATGGGCCCAAAACAGCACAGAAGAATACCAGAAAGCAACCAGTTACCAAAAAATCCAAACACTCTTAGATAACTTTCTGGATACCAAATCCACTCACAGCAAAGAACGCACCAATCTAGAAGTAAAAAACAACAATATATTCAAGAAAACGGCAAAAGAAGCTGAAACTGAAATTGAGAAGAAAACAAAAATGACTACATATGACAACTGGTTTGATACAGATAGTAAAATTCTCAGTAAAAAAGCACAGATAATGGTGAATTAAGCCTTCATTGCTCTATAGCCTTCATTTAACACTCTATAAACGTACACTCAGAACCAATAAAGCCCAGTACAACAGCAAGCAGCTGACACTAATTGAGTCCATAAACACAAACAATTTCTGTTTTTTTTTTATAAATAGAAACTAGAGGAATTAGCGATACAAAATAGAGACATATGGACAGCCCATTTTAAAACTCTACAACACCATTCAAATTAATGCAAACACAGAACAATGCCAAATTCATGAGAAGTTGAATGGATTAGATAAAGCTATGAAGAACAAATCAAATCCATTGGACTCTCCAATTACTGACCAGAAGCTCTATAAGAAACGTCAGGCCCTCAAATAAAGAAAAGGCATGATGGCATTCTCAATGATATGCTCAAATTCACTAGTGCAAGATTTCAATTGGCTATATTAAAACGGTTTAATTTCAAATCAAATCAAATTGTATTAGTCACATGCGCCGAATACAACAGGTGTCGACCTTATCAAATCAAAGCAATGGCTATAGAATGACATATCTAGTGAATGTTAGATGCATCAAATCCTAACCTGTTCCTCAAATCAATCTCTCCGTTCTCTCCCTCCCTCCAGAGTCACGACTGTCTTCGTAACGGTCCCCCAGAGACCGGCGAGCTGATGTTGGTCCACAACATGGAGGGCCAGGCGCTCAACGCCTCCTACGTCAAGGATCACGTGCACAAGTACTACCAGGTGAGAGTAGCGTTGCTCCCCGTACACTCCCTTCTCTCTACCTCGTCAACCAACTAGCCCATTAGCCCCGTGTTCCAGCACTAAATTAAATTGTATTAGTCATATTCACCGAATACAACAGGTGTAGACCTTACAGTGACATGCTTACTTACGAGCCTCTAACCAACAGTGCAGTTTCAAAGAATAAGGAGAAGAATACGAGATAAAAGTAACAAGTCATTAAAGAGCCGCAGTCAACAATAACAATATATACAGGGGGGTGCCAGTACAGAGTCAATGTGCAGGGGCACCGGTTAGTTGAGGTAGTATGTACATGTAGGTAGAGTTAATTAAAGTGACTATGCATAGATGACAACAGAGAGGGGCAGTGGTGTGGAGGGGGCGGGTCAATCCAAATAGTCTGAGTAGCCATTTGACTAGATGTTCAGGAGTCTTATGGCTTGGCGGTCGAAGCTGTTTAGAAGCCTCTTGGATCTTGACTTGTCGCTCCGTTACTGCTTGCCGTGTGGTAGCAGAGAGAACAGTCTATGACTCGGGTAGCTGGAGTCTTTGACAATTTTTAGGGCCTTCCTCTGACACCGCCTGGTATAGAGGTCTTGGATGGCAGGAAGCTTGGCCACAGTGATGTACTGGGCCGTACGCACTGCCCTCTGTAGTGCCTTGCGGTCGGAGACCCGAGCAGTTGCCATACCAGGCAGTGATGCAAACAGTCAGGATGCTCTCGATGGTGCAGCTGTAGAACCTTTTGAGGATCTGAGGACCCATGCCAAATATTTTCTCCCCTGAGGGGGAAAAGGTTTTTGTTGTGACCGCTTCATGACTGTCATGGTGTGCTTGGACCATGTTAGTCTGTTGGTGATGTGGACACCATTTGGTCCTAAATCTAGGTTATTCCCTGACATCTGGAATCAAGGAACATAAATTTGACCCAAATAATTCCAGAGGCATTAGTGTGAGCAGTAACCTGGGGAAGGTCTTCTGTAGTATTATACATGTAAGAGTTCTATACTTCCTTAATACGAACAATGTCTTTAGTAAAATACAAATTGGATTTATACCAAAACATTACACATCCGATAATATTTACATCATACACATCCTGATAAATAAACCAAAAAATAAATAAAGAATGAACGCTTGCTTTATTGACTTCCCAAAACGCATTTGATTCTATCTGGCATACAGGATTGTTCTACAAAGTTAAAGGTGGTGTAGGGTGTAAAACATATCGCAATACATGCAAAAATGGGAAGAAAATAACATAATTCTATAACTTATTATGGCTTGGGGGCAGTATTTTGACGTCTGGATGAGAAGTATGCCCAAAGTAAACTGCTTGTTACTCAGGCCCAGAAGCTAGGATATGCATATATTTGGTATATTTGAATAGAAAATACTCTAGATAGAAAACTGTTAAAATAATGTCTGTGAGTATAACAGAACTGATATGGCAGGCGAAAACCTGAGGAAAATTAATCCAGGAAGTAAATTTCACAACAGCATGTGAAATTTATTGTCAATCAGTGTTGCTTCCTAAGTGGACAGTTTGATTTCACAGAAGTGTGATTGACTTGGAGTTACATTATGTTGTTTAAGTGTTCCCATTACTTTTTTGAGCAGTGTATATAGAGTACTGCACACACTACAATTACTTAGGTTTAAAAATAAACTAACTAACTATTTCAGTGCAAGAGGTGTCACGACAGACACCCTGGTTCAAATCCAGGCTGTGTCAAAACCGGCCGTGATTGGGAGTCCCATAGGGCGGTTAACAGTTGGTCCAGCATTGTCTGGGTTTGGCCGGTGTAGGCCGTCATTGTAAATAAGAATTTGTTCTTAACTGACTTGCATAGTTAAATAAAGGTTAAATAAAACATGTAATGAACTGAGAGAGAAGGCACTGAAGGCATTCTATGCCATTAGAAAACAAATTCAAATTGAAATAATTGAATATGTCATTAAACCAATTGCACTTTATGGCAGCGAGGTGTGGGGTCTACTTGCAAAACAAGATTCCAACAAATAGGACAAACACCCCCATTGAAAACCTGCTTGCAGAGTTATGTAAGAGGAAAACTACAAACAATGCATACACGGCAGAATTAGCCCAATATTCACAAATAAAAATAATAATAATTTTAAAAAATGCAATTAAGTTCAGGAAAAAGCTAAAATACAGTGACCTCCTCTCATATCATTACCAAGCCCTGCAATGCCAAGAGCTGAGCAAAGAAAATAGTCTCCTCATCCAGCCGGTCCTGGGGCTGAGCTCACAAACCTGTTCTACTAACACACTGAAGCCTCAGGACCAGAACATCCAATCAATCAGGATAAACCAAATTACAACACAGTCAAAACAAAACTATATTGCTTATTGGGAAACACAAGCACAACGAAAATGCAGTGCTATCTGGCCATAAAGTGACAGTACACCATGGAAACTATACATACCTCGTCCTAAACATCAACTTCCACAAAGCTGTGAACGAGCTGGGAGACAAGGCAAGAAGGGCTTTCTCTGCCATCAAAAGGAACATGAGATTCGACATACCAATTAGGATCTGGCTAAAAAATACTTGAATACCCATTGCCCTTACTGTCCAAAATATCCTCAGTGTACAACATAAAACACCAAATAATGCATGCAGAACAGAATTAGGTCGATACCCGCAAATGATCAAAATCTAGTAAAGAGACGTTAAATTCTACAACCACCAAAAAGGAAGCGATTCCCCAAACATTCCATAACAAAGCCATCACCTACAGAGAGATGAACCTGGAGAAGAGCCCCCTAAGCAAGCTGGTCCTGGGGATCTGTTCACAAACACAAACAAACCCTACAGAGCCCCAGGACAGCATCACAATTAGACCCAAGCAAATCATGAGTAAACAAAAAGATAATTCTTTCCAATGTGTCAAGTAATTAACAAAAAAACCAAGAGCAAACTAGAATGCTATTTGGCCCTAAACAGAGAGTATACAGTGGAAGAATACCTGGCCACTGTGACTGACCCAAACTTAAGGAAATCTTTGACTATTTACAGACAATGAACATAGCCTTGCTATTGAGAACAGCTGCCGTAGGCAGACCTGGCTCTCAAGAGAAGGCTATGTGCACACTGCCCACAAAATGAGTTGGAAACTGAGCTGCACTTCCTAACCTCCTGCCACATATCTACATATCTACTTGGTGAAATAACACAATCTGCCATCACAGCAACAAGAATTGTGACCTGTTGCCACAAGAAAACAAACAGCATTGTATATACAAACCATATTTATGTTTATTTATTTTCCCTTTTGTACTTGAACTATTTGTACATAATGACTTTTGAAATGTATTTGTTATTGTGGAACTTTTGTGTGTGTAAGGTTTGCTGTTATTTTTTATTGTTCATTTCACTTTTGTTTATTATCTACTTCACTTGCTTTGGCAATGTTAACATATGTTTCCCATGCCAATAATGCACTTACATTGAAATTGAGAGAGAGAGAGAGAGAGAGAGAGAGAGAGAGAGAGAGAGAGAGAGAGAGAGACTAATGCGGGGCACTTTGTCCCATCATGATGAGCAGGTGGGAGAAAATATGATTGGATGACTGCACTCCTGGGCAAATCTGGTGTGTGTGTGTTTGTGTGTGCATGCGTATGCTTGTGTGTGTGTCCATGCGTATGCTTGTGTGTGTGTCCATGCAGCATCACGTTTATCAGACATAAAGCCCACAGGTGCATGGAACCAAAACGCATTGGGAGGATGGAAGTGGAGAGAGTGAGAAAGAAGGGAATGACAGAGAGAGAGACGGAAAGATGGATGGTGTGTGTGTGTGTGTGTGTGTGTGTGTGTGTGTGTGTGTGTTTGTACGTGTGGTACTGTTTATTGGAAACAGGAACACAAGGGGGGCCGGTGAGCCCGGTGGCTGGGGGCTTTGTGGGGAGAGTGTTTAGAACTCTGGGTTGACGGAGGCGGTGTGTGATTGTGTGTGTGAGCTTCTCTCCCTCTTATTTAAACTGCACAGAGTAGAGAGGAAAGACAGAAGAAAGAAAAGATGGGAGATGAAGATGAGACAGGGGAAAGATGGGAGATGAGGAGGAGACAGGGGAAAGATGGGAGATGAGGAGGAGACAGGGGGAAGATGGGAGATTTGGAGGAGACAGGGGGAAGATGGGAGATGAGGAGGAGACAGGGGAAAGATGGGAGATGAGGAGGAGACAGGGGAAAGATGGGAGATGAGGAGGAGACAGGGGAAGATGGGAGATTTGGAGGAGACAGGGGAAGATGGGAGATGAGGAGGAGACAGGGGAAAGATGGGAGATGAGGAGGAGACAGGGGAAAGATGGGAGAATAGGAGGAGACAGGGGAAAGATGGGAGAATAGGAGGAGACAGGGGGAAGATGGGAGATGAGGAGGAGACAGGGGAAAGATGTGAGAATAGGAGGAGACAGGGGAAAGATGGGAGATGAGGAGGAGACAGGGGAAAGATGGGAGAATAGGAGGAGACAGTGGGAAGATGGGAGATGAGGAGGAGACAGGGGAAAGATGGGAGAATAGGAGGAGACAGGGGAAAGATGGGAGAATAGGAGGAGACAGGGGGAAGATGGGAGATGAGGAGGAGACAGGGGAAAGATGGGAGATGAGGAGGAGACAGGGGAAAGATGGGAGAATAGGAGGAGACAGGGGAAAGATGGGAGAATAGGAGGAGACAGGGGGAAGATGGGAGATGAGGAGGAGACAGGGGAAAGATGTGAGATGAGGAGGAGACAGGGGAAAGATGGGAGAATAGGAGGAGACAGGGAGAAGATGGGAGATGAGGAGGAGACAGGGGGAAGATGGGAGATGAGGAGGAGACAGGGGAACGATGGGAGATGAGGAGGAGACAGGGGGAAGATGGGAGATGAGGAGGAGACAGGGGGAAGATGGGAGATGAGGAGGAGACAGGGGAACGATGGGAGATGAGGAGGAGACAGGGGGAAGATGGGAGAATAGGAGGAGACAGGGGAAGATGGGAGATGAGGAGGAGACAGGGGAACGATGGGAGATGAGGAGGAGACAGGGAGAAGATGGGAGATGAGGAGGAGACAGGGGAAAGATGGGAGATGAGGAGGAGACAGGGGGAAGATGGGAGATGAGGAGGAGACAGGGGAAAGATGGGAGATGAGGAGGAGACAGGGGGAAGATGGGAGATGAGGAGGAGACAGGGGGAAGATGGGAGATGAGGAGGAGATGGGAAAGATGGGAGATGAGGAGGAGACAGGGGAAAGATGGGAGATGAGGAGGAGACAGGGGGAAGATGGGAGATGAGGAGGAGACAGGGGAACGATGGGAGAATAGGAGGAGACAGGGGAAGATGGGAGATGAGGAGGAGACAGGGGAAGATGGGAGATGAGGAGGAGACAGGGGGAAGATGGGAGATGAGGAGGAGACAGGGGGAAGATGGGAGATGAGGAGGAGACAGGGGGAAGATGGGAGATGAGGAGGAGACAGGGGAAAGATGGGAGAATAGGAGGAGACAGGGGAAAGATGGGAGATGAGGAGGAGACAGGGGAAAGATGGGAGAATAGGAGGAGACAGGGGAAAGATGGGAGATGAGGAGGAGACGGGGGAACGATGGGAGATGAGGAGGAGACAGGGGAAAGATGGGAGATGAGGAGGAGACAGGGGGAAGATGGGAGAATAGGAGGAGACAGGGGGAAGATGGGAGATGAGGAGGAGACAGGGGAAAGATGGGAGAATAGGAGGAGACAGGGGGAAGATGGGAGAATAGGAGGAGATGGGAAAGATGGGAGATGAGGAGGAGACAGGGGGAAGATGGGAGATGAGGAGGAGACAGGGGAAAGATGGGAGATGAGGAGGAGACAGGGGAAAGATGGGAGAATAGGAGGAGACGGGGAAAGATGGGAGATGAGGAGGAGACAGGGGGAAGATGGGAGATGAGGAGGAGACAGGGGAAAGATGGGAGATGAGGAGGAGACAGGGGAAGATGGGAGATGAGGAGGAGATGGGAAAGATGGGAGATGAGGAGGAGACAGGGGAACGATGGGAGATGAGGAGGAGATGGGAAAGATGGGAGATGAGGAGGAGACAGGGGAAAGATGGGAGATGAGGAGGAGACAGGGGAAAGATGGGAGATGAGGAGGAGACAGGGGGAAGATGGGAGATGAGGAGGAGACAGGGGAAAGATGGAAAAGGAGAGAGAAAGGTGGGAGGAAAGGAGTAGAGTGACCCATTGTCATGCAGTCACACACACACTTAAGTAGACCCTCTCAGCCGTACACTGACTCGACTGGATTTATATACTGAACCGCAAGGAAGGTACTCTCTCTTCTCCTCCATCTCTCTCTCCATCTCTCTCTCCATCTCTCCCTCCATCTCTCCCTCCATCTCTCTCTCCATCTCTCCCTTCATCTCTCCCTCCATCTCTTTCTCCATCTCTCTCTCCATCTCTCCCTCCATCTCTCCCTCCATCTCTCTCTCCATCTCTCTCTCCATCTCTCTCTCCATCTCTCTCTCCATCTCTCCCTCCATCTCTCCCTCCATCTCTCCCTCCATCTCTCCCTCCATCTCTCCCTCCATCTCTCTCTCCATCTCTCTCTCCATCTCTCTCTCCATCTCTCTCTCCATCTCTCCCCTCATCTCTCTCTCCATCTCTCCCTTCATCTCTCTCTCCATCTCTCTTCTCCCTTCATCTCTCCCTTCATCTCTCTCTCCATCTCTCTTCTCCCTTCATCTCTCTCTCCATCTCTCTCTCCATCTCTCCCTTCATCTCTCTCTCCATCTCTCTCTCCATCTCTCCCTTCATCTCTCTCTCCATCTCTCTCTCCATCTCTCTTCTCCCTTCATCTCTCCCTTCATCTCTCTCTCCATCTCTCTTCTCCCTTCATCTCTCTCTCCATCTCTCTCTCCATCTCTCCCTCCATCTCTCTCTCCATCTCTCCCTTCATCTCTCTCTCCATCTCTCCCTTCATCTCTCTCTCCATCTCTCTCTCCATCTCTCTCTCCATCTCTCCCTCCATCTCTCTCTCCATCTCTCCCTTCATCTCTCTCTCCATATCTCTCTCCATCTCTCTTCATCTCTCCCTTCATCTCTCTCTCCATCTCTCTCAATTCAATTCAATTCAAGGGGCTTTATTGGCATGGGAAACATGTGTTAACATTGCCAAAGCAAGTAAGGTATATAATATATAAAGTGAAATAAACAATAAAAAATAACAGTAGACATCACACATACAGAAGTTTCAAAACAATAAAGACATTACAAATGTCATATTATATATATATATATATATACAGTGTTTTTACAATGTGCAAATGGTAAAGGACACAAGATAAAATAAATAAGCATAGATATGTGTTGTATTTACAATGGTGCGTGTTCTTCACTGGTTGCCCTTTTCTCGTGGCAACAGGTCACAAATCTTGCTACTCTGATGGCACACTGTGGAATTTCACCCAGTAGATATGGGAGTTTTCAAAATTGGATTTGTTTTCGAATTCTTTGTGGATCTGTGTAATCTGAGGGAAATATGTCTCTCTAATATGGTCATACATTGGGCAGGAGGTTAGGAAGTGCAGCTCAGTTTCCACCTCATTTTGTGGGCAGTGAGCACATAGCCTGTCTTCTCTTGAGAGCCATGTCTGCCTACGTCGGCCTTTCTCAATAGCAAGGCTATGCTCGCTGAGTCTGTACATAGTCAAAGCTTTCCTTAATTTTGGGTCAGTCACAGTGGTCAGGTATTCTGCCGCTGTGTACTCTCTGTGTAGGGCCAAATAGCATTCTAGTTGCTCTGTTTTTTTGTTAATTCTTTCCAGTGTGTCAAGTAATTATCTTTTTGTTTTCTCATGATTTGGTTGGGTCTAATTGTGCTGCTGTCATGGGGCTCTGTAGGGTGTGTTTGTGAACAGAGCCCCAGGACCAGCTTGCTTAGGGACTCTTCTCCAGGTTCATCTCTCTGTAGGTGATGGCTTTGTTGTGGAAGGTTTGGGAATCGCTTCCTTTTAGGTGGTTATAGAATTTAACTGCTCTTTTCTGGATTTTGATAATTAGTGGGTATCGGCCTAATTCTGCTCTGCATGCATTATTTGGTGTTCTACGTTGTACACTGAGGATATTTTTGCAGAATTCTGCGTGCAGAGTCTCAATTTGGTGTTTGTCCCATTTTGTGAAGTCTTGGTTGGTGAGCGGACCCCAGACCTCACAACCATAAAGGGCAATGGGCTCTATGACTGATTCAAGTATTTTTAGCCAAATCCTAATTGGTATGTTGAAATTGATGTTCCTTTTGATGGCATAGAATGCCCTTCTTGCCTTGTCTCTCAGATCGTTCACAGCTTTGTGGAAGTTACCTGTGGCGCTGATGTTTAGGCCAAGGTATGTATAGTTTTTTGTGTGCTCTAGGGCAACAGTGTCTAGATGGAATTTGTATTTGTGGTCCTGGTGACTGGACCTTTTTTGGAACACCATTATTTTGGTCTTACTGAGATTTACTGTCAGGGCCCAGGTCTGACAGAATCTGTGCATAAGATCTAGGTGCTGCTGTAGGCCCTCCTTGGTTGGTGACAGAAGCATCTCTCTCCATCTATCTCTCTCTCCATCTCTCCCTTCATCTCTCTCTCCATCTCTCCCTTCATCTCTCTCTCCATCTCTCTCTCCATCTCTCCCTTCATCTCTCTCTCCATCTCTCTTCTCTCTCCATCTCTCTCTCCATCTCTCCCTTCATCTCTCTCTCCATCTCTCTTCTCTCTCCATCTCTCTCTCCATCTCTCCCTTCATCTCTCTCTTCATCTCTCTCTCCATCTCTCCCTCCATCTCTCTTCTCTCTCCATCTCTCCCTTCATCTCTCTCTCCATCTCTCCCTCCATCTCTCTTCTCTCTCCATCTCTCTCTCCATCTCTCTCTCCATCTCTCCCTTCATCTCTCTCTCCATCTCTCTCCATCTCTCTCTCCATCTCTCCCTTCATCTCTCTCTCCATCTCTCTCTCCATCTCTCCCTTCATCTCTCTCTCCATCTCTCTCTCCATCTCTCCCTTCATCTCTCTCTCCATCTCTCTCTCCATCTCTCCCTTCATCTCTCTCTCCATCTCTCCCTCCATCTCTCCTCCATCTCTCCCTTCATCTCTCTCTCCATCTCTCTCTCCATCTCTCTCTCCATCTCTCCCTTCATCTCTCTCTCCATCTCTCTCTCCATCTCTCCTCCATCTCTCCCTTCATCTCTCTCTCCATCTCTCTCTCCATCTCTCTCTCCATCTCTCTCTCCATCTCTCCCTTCATCTCTCTCTTCATCTCTCTCTCTCTCTCCATCTCTCTCTCCATCTCTCTCTCCATCTCTCTCTCCATCTCTCCCTCCATCTCTCTCTCCATCTCTCCCTTCATCTCTCTCTCCATCTCTCCATCTCTCTCTCCATCTCTCTTCATCTCTCCCTTCATCTCTCTCTCCATCTCTCCCTTCATCTCTCTCTCCATCTCTCTCTCCATCTCTCCCTTCATCTCTCTCTCCATCTCTCTCTCCATCTCTCCCTTCATCTCTCTCTCCATCTCTCCCTTCATCTCTCTCTCCATCTCTCCCTTCATCTCTCTCTCCATCTCTCTCTCCATCTCTCTCTCCATCTCTCTCTCCATCTCTCCCTTCATCTCTCTCTCCATCTCTCCCTTCATCTCTCTCTCCATCTCTCTCTCCATCTCTCTCTCCATCTCTCTCTCCATCTCTCCCTTCATCTCTCTCTCCATCTCTCTCTCCATCTCTCTCTCCATCTCTCTCTCCATCTCTCCCTTCATCTCTCTCTCCATCTCTCTCTCAATCTCTCTCTCCATCTCTCCCTTCATCTCTCTCTCCATCTCTCTCTCCATCTCTCTCTCCATCTCTCTCTCCATCTCTCCCTTCATCTCTCTCTCCATCTCTCCCTTCATCTCTCTCTCCATCTCTCTCTCCATCTCTCTCTCAATCTCTCTCTCCATCTCTCCCTTCATCTCTCTCTCCATCTCTCTCCCATCTCTCTCTCCATCTCTCTCTCCATCTCTCCTTCCTCTCTCTCTCCATCTCTCTCTCCATCTCTCTCTCCATCTCTCTCTCCATCTCTCCCTTCATCTCTCTCTCCATCTCTCTCTCCATCTCTCTCTCCATCTCTCCCTTCATCTCTCTCTCCATCTCTCTCTCCATCTCTCTCTCCATCTCTCTCTCCATCTCTCTCTCCATCTCTCCCTTCATCTCTCTCTCCATCTCTCTCTCCATCTCTCTCTCCATCTCTCTCTCCATCTCTCCCTTCATCTCTCTCTCCATCTCTCTCTCCATCTCTCTCTCCATCTCTCCCTTCATCTCTCTCTCCATCTCTCTCAATCTCTCTCTCCATCTCTCCCTTCATCTCTCTCTCCATCTCTCTCTCCATCTCTCTCTCCATCTCTCTCTCCATCTCTCTCTCCATCTCTCCCTTCATCTCTCTCTCCATCTCTCCCTATTTTATTTCTCTCGGCACTCCCTATGTTTTGTTTTCCTAATGCGTCTATAAATCCAATTTAGTGGAAAATGGTACAGAACAAATCTGAACTGGGAGCTGTGGGATAAGAGAGCCGACAACGTTCGTAATAGGAGAAGAGATGGGGTAGGTCTTTTGAGTAGTGCAAAATACACATCCATCTAAGGAATTAATGGATTCAGAATACAGCATGTCAGAGCGGCATTGGCCTAAGATACAGGGGCGTAGTATAGAATACCTATATGTCAGAGCAGCATTGGTCTAAGATACAGGGCGTAGTATAGAATACCTATATGTCAGAGCAGCATTGGTCTAAGATACAGGGGCGTAGTATAGAATACAGCATGTCAGAGCAGCATTGGTCTAAGATACAGGGCGTAGTATAGAATACCTATATGTCAGAGCAGCATTGGTCTAAGATACAGGGGCGTAGTATAGAATACAGCATGTCAGAGCAGCATTGGTCTAAGATACAGGGGCGTAGTATAGAATACCTATATGTCAGAGCAGCATTGGTCTAAGATACAGGGGCGTAGTATAGAATACAGCATGTCAGAGCAGCATTGGTCTAAGATACAGGGGCGTAGTATAGAATACCTATATGTCAGAGCAGCATTGGTCTAAGATACAGGGGCGTAGTATAGAATACAGCATGTCAGAGCAGCATTGGTCTAAGATACAGGGGCGTAGTATAGAATACCTATATGTCAGAGCAGCATTGGTCTAAGATACAGGGGCGTAGTATAGAATACAGCATGTCAGAGCAGCATTGGTCTAAGATACAGGGGCGTAGTATAGAATACCTATATGTCAGAGCAGCATTGGTCTAAGATACAGGGGCGTAGTATAGAAAACCTATATGTCAGAGCAGCATTGGCCTAAGATACAGGGGCGTAGTATAGAATACAGCATGTCAGAGCAGCATTGGCCTAAGATACAGGGGCGTAGTATAGAATACCTATATGTCAGAGCAGCATTGGTCTAAGATACAGGGGCGTAGTATAGAATACCTATATGTCAGAGCAGCATTGGCCTAAGATACAGGGGCGTAGTATAGAATACCTATATGTCAGAGCAGCATTGGTCTAAGATACAGGGGCGTAGTATAGAAAACCTATATGTCAGAGCAGCATTGGTCTAAGATACAGGGGCGTAGTATAGAATACCTATATGTCAGAGCAGCATTGGTCTAAGATACAGGGGCGTAGTATAGAATACCTATATGTCAGAGCAGCATTGGTCTAAGATACAGGGGCGTAGTATAGAATACCTATATGTCAGAGCAGCATTGGTCTAAGATACAGGGGCGTAGTATAGAATACAGCATGTCAGAGCAGCATTGGTCTAAGATACAGGGGCGTAGTATAGAATACCTATGTGTCAGAGCAGCATTGGTCTAAGATACAGGGGCGTAGTATAGAATACCTATATGTCAGAGCAGCATTGGTCTAAGATACAGGGGCGTAGTATAGAATACCTATATGTCAGAGCAGCATTGGTCTAAGATACAGGGGCGTAGTATAGAATACAGCATGTCAGAGCAGCATTGGTCTAAGATACAGGGGCGTAGTATAGAATACAGCATGTCAGAGCAGCATTGGTCTAAGATACAGGGGCGTAGTATAGAATACAGCATGTCAGAGCAGCATTGGCCTAAGATACAGGGGCGTAGTATAGAATACAGCATGTCAGAGCAGCATTGGCCTAAGATACAGGGGCGTAGTATAGAAAACCTATATGTCAGAGCAGCATTGGTCTAAGATACAGGGGCGTAGTATAGAATACAGCATGTCAGAGCAGCATTGGTCTAAGATACAGGGGCGTAGTATAGAATACCTATATGTCAGAGCAGCATTGGTCTAAGATACAGGGGCGTAGTATAGAATACAGCATGTCAGAGCAGCATTGGTCTAAGATACAGGGCGTAGTATAGAATACAGCATGTCAGAGCGGCATTGGTCTAAGATACAGGGGCGTAGTATAGAATACAGCATGTCAGAGCAGCATTGGTCTAAGATACAGGGGCGTAGTATAGAATACAGCATGTCAGAGCAGCATTGGTCTAAGATACAGGGGCGTAGTATAGAATACAGCATGTCAGAGCAGCATTGGTCTAAGATACAGGGGCGTAGTATAGAATACAGCATGTCAGAGCAGCATTGGTCTAAGATACAGGGGCGTAGTATAGAATACCTATATGTCAGAGCAGCATTGGCCTAAGATACAGGGGCGTAGTATAGAATACCTATATGTCAGAGCAGCATTGGCCTAAGATACAGGGGCGTAGTATAGAATACCTATATGTCAGAGCAGCATTGGCCTAAGATACAGGGGCGTAGTATAGAATACCTATATGTCAGAGCAGCATTGGCCTAAGATACAGGGGCGTAGTATAGAATACCTATATGTCAGAGCAGCATTGGTCTAAGATACAGGGGCGTAGTATAGAATACAGCATGTCAGAGCAGCATTGGTCTAAGATACAGGGGCGTAGTATAGAATACAGCATGTCAGAGCAGCATTGGTCTAAGATACAGGGGCGTAGTATAGAATACCTATATGTCAGAGCAGCATTGGTCTAAGATACAGGGGCGTAGTATAGAATACAGCATGTCAGAGCAGCATTGGTCTAAGATACAGGGGCGTAGTATAGAAAACCTATATGTCAGAGCAGCATTGGTCTAAGATACAGGGGCGTAGTATAGAATACAGCATGTCAGAGCAGCATTGGTCTAAGATACAGGGGCGTAGTATAGAATACCTATATGTCAGAGCAGCATTGGTCTAAGATACAGGGGCGTAGTATAGAATACAGCATGTCAGAGCAGCATTGGTCTAAGATACAGGGGCGTAGTATAGAATACCTATATGTCAGAGCAGCATTGGTCTAAGATACAGGGGCGTAGTATAGAATACAGCATGTCAGAGCAGCATTGGTCTAAGATACAGGGGCGTAGTATAGAATACCTATATGTCAGAGCAGCATTGGTCTAAGATACAGGGGCGTAGTATAGAATACCTATATGTCAGAGCAGCATTGGTCTAAGATACAGGGGCGTAGTATAGAATACCTATATGTCAGAGCAGCATTGGTCTAAGATACAGGGGCGTAGTATAGAATACCTATATGTCAGAGCAGCATTGGTCTAAGATACAGGGGCGAGGTATAGAATACAGCATGTCAGAGCAGCATTGGTCTAAGATACAGGGGCGTAGTATAGAATACCTATATGTCAGAGCAGCATTGGTCTAAGATACAGGGGCGTAGTATAGAATACCTATATGTCAGAGCAGCATTGGTCTAAGATACAGGGGCGTAGTATAGAATACCTATATGTCAGAGCAGCATTGGTCTAAGATACAGGGGCGTAGTATAGAAAACCTATATGTCAGAGCAGCATTGGTCTAAGATACAGGGGCGTAGTATAGAATACCTATATGTCAGAGCAGCATTGGCCTAAGATACAGGGGCGTAGTATAGAATACCTATATGTCAGAGCAGCATTGGTCTAAGATACAGGGGCGTAGTATAGAATACAGCATGTCAGAGCAGCATTGGTCTAAGATACAGGGGCGTAGTATAGAATACCTATATGTCAGAGCAGCATTGGTCTAAGATACAGGGGCGTAGTATAGAATACAGCATGTCAGAGCAGCATTGGTCTAAGATACAGGGGCGTAGTATAGAATACCTATATGTCAGAGCAGCATTGGTCTAAGATACAGGGGCGTAGTATAGAATACCTATATGTCAGAGCAGCATTGGCCTAAGATACAGGGGCGTAGTATAGAATACCTATATGTCAGAGCAGCATTGGTCTAAGATACAGGGGCGTAGTATAGAATACAGCATGTCAGAGCAGCATTGGTCTAAGATACAGGGGCGTAGTATAGAATACAGCATGTCAGAGCAGCATTGGTCTAAGATACAGGGGTAGTATAGAATACAGCATGTCAGAGCAGCATTGGTCTAAGATACAGGGGCGTAGTATAGAATACAGCATGTCAGAGCAGCATTGGTCTAAGATACAGGGGCGTAGTATAGAATACCTATATGTCAGAGCAGCATTGGTCTAAGTTACAGGGGCGTAGTATAGAATACAGCATGTCAGAGCAGCATTGGTCTAAGATACAGGGGCGTAGTATAGAATACAGCATGTCAGAGCAGCATTGGTCTAAGATACAGGGGCGTAGTATAGAATACAGCATGTCAGAGCAGCATTGGCCTAAGATACAGGGGCGTAGTATAGAATACAGCATGTCAGAGCAGCATTGGTCTAAGATACAGGGGCGTAGTATAGAATACCTATATGTCAGAGCAGCATTGGTCTAAGATACAGGGGCGTAGTATAGAATACAGCATGTCAGAGCAGCATTGGTCTAAGATACAGGGGCGTAGTATAGAATACCTATATGTCAGAGCAGCATTGGTCTAAGATACAGGGGCGTAGTATAGAATACAGCATGTCAGAGCAGCATTGGCCTAAGATACAGGGGCGTAGTATAGAATACAGCATGTCAGAGCAGCATTGGTCTAAGATACAGGGGCGTAGTATAGAATACCTATATGTCAGAGCAGCATTGGCCTAAGATACAGGGGCGTAGTATAGAATACAGCATGTCAGAGCAGCATTGGTCTAAGATACAGGGGCGTAGTATAGAAAACCTATATGTCAGAGCAGCATTGGTCTAAGATACAGGGGCGTAGTATAGAATACCTATATGTCAGAGCAGCATTGGTCTAAGATACAGGGGCGTAGTATAGAATACCTATATGTCAGAGCAGCATTGGTCTAAGATACAGGGGCGTAGTATAGAATACAGCATGTCAGAGCAGCATTGGTCTAAGATACAGGGGCGTAGTATAGAATACAGCATGTCAGAGCGGCATTGGTCTAAGATACAGGGGCGTAGTATAGAATACCTATATGTCAGAGCAGCATTGGTCTAAGATACAGGGGCGTAGTATAGAATACCTATATGTCAGAGCAGCATTGGTCTAAGATACAGGGGCGTAGTATAGAATACAGCATGTCAGAGCGGCATTGGTCTAAGATACAGGGGCGTAGTATAGAATACAGCATGTCAGAGCAGCATTGGTCTAAGATACAGGGGCGTAGTATAGAATACCTATATGTCAGAGCAGCATTGGTCTAAGATACAGGGGCGTAGTATAGAATACCTATATGTCAGAGCAGCATTGGTCTAAGATACAGGGGCGTAGTATAGAATACAGCATGTCAGAGCAGCATTGGTCTAAGATACAGGGGCGTAGTATAGAATACCTATATGTCAGAGCAGCATTGGTCTAAGATACAGGGGCGTAGTATAGAATACCTATATGTCAGAGCAGCATTGGTCTAAGATACAGGGGCGTAGTATAGAATACCTATATGTCAGAGCAGCATTGGTCTAAGATACAGGGGCGTAGTATAGAATACCTATATGTCAGAGCAGCATTGGTCTAAGATACAGGGGCGTAGTATAGAATACCTATATGTCAGAGCAGCATTGGTCTAAGATACAGGGGCGTAGTATAGAATACAGCATGTCAGAGCAGCATTGGTCTAAGATACAGGGGCGTAGTATAGAATACCTATATGTCAGAGCAGCATTGGTCTAAGATACAGGGGCGTAGTATAGAATACCTATATGTCAGAGCAGCATTGGTCTAAGATACAGGGGCGTAGTATAGAATACAGCATGTCAGAGCAGCATTGGTCTAAGATACAGGGGCGTAGTATAGAATACCTATATGTCAGAGCAGCATTGGTCTAAGATACAGGGGCGTAGTATAGAATACAGCATGTCAGAGCAGCATTGGTCTAAGATACAGGGGCGTAGTATAGAATACCTATATGTCAGAGCAGCATTGGTCTAAGATACAGGGGCGTAGTATAGAATACAGCATGTCAGAGCAGCATTGGCCTAAGATACAGGGGCGTAGTATAGAATACCTATATGTCAGAGCAGCATTGGTCTAAGATACAGGGGCGTAGTATAGAATACAGCATGTCAGAGCAGCATTGGTCTAAGATACAGGGGCGTAGTATAGAATACCTATATGTCAGAGCAGCATTGGTCTAAGATACAGGGGCGTAGTATAGAATACAGCATGTCAGAGCAGCATTGGTCTAAGATACAGGGGCGTAGTATAGAATACCTATATGTCAGAGCAGCATTGGTCTAAGATACAGGGGCGTAGTATAGAATACCTATATGTCAGAGCAGCATTGGTCTAAGATACAGGGGCGTAGTATAGAATACCTATATGTCAGAGCAGCATTGGTCTAAGATACAGGGGCGTAGTATAGAATACAGCATGTCAGAGCAGCATTGGTCTAAGATACAGGGGCGTAGTATAGAATACAGCATGTCAGAGCAGCATTGGTCTAAGATACAGGGGCGTAGTATAGAATACAGCATGTCAGAGCAGCATTGGTCTAAGATACAGGGGCGTAGTATAGAATACAGCATGTCAGAGCAGCATTGGTCTAAGATACAGGGGCGTAGTATAGAATACAGCATGTCAGAGCAGCATTGGTCTAAGATACAGGGGCGTAGTATAGAATACAGCATGTCAGAGCAGCATTGGTCTAAGATACAGGGGCGTAGTATAGAATACCTATATGTCAGAGCAGCATTGGTCTAAGATACAGGGGCGTAGTATAGAATACAGCATGTCAGAGCAGCATTGGCCTAAGATACAGGGGCGTAGTATAGAATACAGCATGTCAGAGCAGCATTGGTCTAAGATACAGGGGCGTAGTATAGAATACAGCATGTCAGAGCAGCATTGGTCTAAGATACAGGGGCGTAGTATAGAATACAGCATGTCAGAGCAGCATTGGTCTAAGATACAGGGGCGTAGTATAGAATACCTATATGTCAGAGCAGCATTGGTCTAAGATACTGGGGCGTAGTATAGAATACAGCATGTCAGAGCAGCATTGGTCTAAGATACAGGGGCGTAGTATAGAATACCTATATGTCAGAGCAGCATTGGTCTAAGATACAGGGGCGTAGTATAGAATACAGCATGTCAGAGCAGCATTGGTCTAAGATACAGGGGCGTAGTATAGAATACCTATATGTCAGAGCAGCATTGGTCTAAGATACAGGGGCGTAGTATAGAATACAGCATGTCAGAGCAGCATTGGTCTAAGATACAGGGGCGTAGTATAGAATACCTATATGTCAGAGCAGCATTGGTCTAAGATACAGGGGCGTAGTATAGAATACAGCATGTCAGAGCAGCATTGGTCTAAGATACAGGGGCGTAGTATAGAATACCTATATGTCAGAGCAGCATTGGTCTAAGATACAGGGGCGTAGTATAGAATACCTATATGTCAGAGCAGCATTGGTCTAAGATACAGGGGCGTAGTATAGAATACCTATATGTCAGAGCAGCATTGGTCTAAGATACAGGGGCGTAGTATAGAATACAGCATGTCAGAGCGGCATTGGCCTAAGATACAGGGGCGTAGTATAGAAAACCTATATGTCAGAGCAGCATTGGTCTAAGATACAGGGGCGTAGTATAGAATACCTATATGTCAGAGCAGCATTGGTCTAAGATACAGGGGCGTAGTATAGAATACCTATATGTCAGAGCAGCATTGGTCTAAGATACAGGGGCGTAGTATAGAATACAGCATGTCAGAGCAGCATTGGTCTAAGATACAGGGGCGTAGTATAGAATACCTATATGTCAGAGCAGCATTGGTCTAAGATACAGGGGCGTAGTATAGAATACAGCATGTCAGAGCAGCATTGGTCTAAGATACAGGGGTGTAGTATAGAATACCTATATGTCAGAGCAGCATTGGTCTAAGATACAGGGGCGTAGTATAGAATACAGCATGTCAGAGCAGCATTGGTCTAAGATACAGGGGCGTAGTATAGAATACCTATATGTCAGAGCAGCATTGGTCTAAGATACAGGGGCGTAGTATAGAATACAGCATGTCAGAGCAGCATTGGTCTAAGATACAGGGGCGTAGTATAGAATACCTATATGTCAGAGCAGCATTGGTCTAAGATACAGGGGCGTAGTATAGAATACAGCATGTCAGAGCAGCATTGGTCTAAGATACAGGGGCGTAGTATAGAATACAGCATGTCAGAGCAGCATTGGTCTAAGATACAGGGGCGTAGTATAGAATACCTATATGTCAGAGCAGCATTGGTCTAAGATACAGGGCGTAGTATAGAATACAGCATGTCAGAGCGGCATTGGTCTAAGATACAGGGGCGTAGTATAGAATACAGCATGTCAGAGCAGCATTGGTCTAAGATACAGGGGCGTAGTATAGAATACCTATATGTCAGAGCAGCATTGGTCTAAGATACAGGGGCGTAGTATAGAATACCTATATGTCAGAGCAGCATTGGCCTAAGATACAGGGGCGTAGTATAGAATACCTATATGTCAGAGCAGCATTGGTCTAAGATACAGGGGCGTAGTATAGAATACAGCATGTCAGAGCAGCATTGGTCTAAGATACAGGGGCGTAGTATAGAATACCTATATGTCAGAGCAGCATTGGCCTAAGATACAGGGGCGTAGTATAGAATACCTATATGTCAGAGCAGCATTGGTCTAAGATACAGGGGCGTAGTATAGAATACAGCATGTCAGAGCAGCATTGGTCTAAGATACAGGGGCGTAGTATAGAATACCTATATGTCAGAGCAGCATTGGCCTAAGATACAGGGGCGTAGTATAGAATACCTATATGTCAGAGCAGCATTGGTCTAAGATACAGGGGCGTAGTATAGAATACCTATATGTCAGAGCAGCATTGGTCTAAGATACAGGGGCGTAGTATAGAATACAGCATGTCAGAGCAGCATTGGTCTAAGATACAGGGGCGTAGTATAGAATACAGCATGTCAGAGCAGCATTGGTCTAAGATACAGGGCGTAGTATAGAATACCTATATGTCAGAGCAGCATTGGTCTAAGATACAGGGGCGTAGTATAGAATACAGCATGTCAGAGCAGCATTGGTCTAAGATACAGGGGCGTAGTATAGAATACCTATATGTCAGAGCAGCATTGGTCTAAGATACAGGGGCGTAGTATAGAATACAGCATGTCAGAGCAGCATTGGCCTAAGATACAGGGGCGTAGTATAGAATACCTATATGTCAGAGCAGCATTGGCCTAAGATACAGGGGCGTAGTATAGAATACCTATATGTCAGAGCAGCATTGGCCTAAGATACAGGGGCGTAGTATAGAATACAGCATGTCAGAGCAGCATTGGTCTAAGATACAGGGGCGTAGTATAGAATACCTATATGTCAGAGCAGCATTGGTCTAAGATACAGGGGCGTAGTATAGAATACAGCATGTCAGAGCGGCATTGGCCTAAGATACAGGGGCGTAGTATAGAATACAGCATGTCAGAGCAGCATTGGTCTAAGATACAGGGGGTAGTATAGAATACAGCATGTCAGAGCAGCATTGGTCTAAGATACAGGGGCGTAGTATAGAATACAGCATGTCAGAGCAGCATTGGTCTAAGATACAGGGGCGTAGTATAGAATACCTATATGTCAGAGCAGCATTGGTCTAAGATACAGGGGCGTAGTATAGAATACAGCATGTCAGAGCAGCATTGGTCTAAGATACAGGGGCGTAGTATAGAATACCTATATGTCAGAGCAGCATTGGTCTAAGATACAGGGGCGTAGTATAGAATACCTATATGTCAGAGCAGCATTGGTCTAAGATACAGGGGCGTAGTATAGAATACAGCATGTCAGAGCAGCATTGGTCTAAGATACAGGGGCGTAGTATAGAAAACCTATATGTCAGAGCAGCATTGGTCTAAGATACAGGGGCGTAGTATAGAATACAGCATGTCAGAGCAGCATTGGTCTAAGATACAGGGGCGTAGTATAGAATACCTATATATCAGAGCAGCATTGGCCTAAGATACAGGGGCGTAGTATAGAATACCTATATGTCAGAGCAGCATTGGCCTAAGATACAGGGGCGTAGTATAGAATACCTATATGTCAGAGCAGCATTGGTCTAAGATACAGGGGCGTAGTATAGAATACCTATATGTCAGAGCAGCATTGGTCTAAGATACAGGGGCGTAGTATAGAATACAGCATGTCAGAGCAGCATTGGTCTAAGATACAGGGGCGTAGTATAGAATACCTATATGTCAGAGCAGCATTGGTCTAAGATACAGGGGGCGTAGTATAGAATACAGCATGTCAGAGCGGCATTGGTCTAAGATACAGGGGCGTAGTATAGAATACCTATGTCAGAGCAGCATTGGTCTAAGATACAGGGCGTAGTATAGAATACCTATATGTCAGAGCAGCATTGGTCTAAGATACAGGGGCGTAGTATAGAATACAGCATGTCAGAGCGGCATTGGTCTAAGATACAGGGGCGTAGTATAGAATACAGCATGTCAGAGCGGCATTGGCCTAAGATACAGGGGCGTAGTATAGAAAACCTATATGTCAGAGCAGCATTGGCCTAAGATACAGGGGCGTAGTATAGAAAACCTATATGTCAGAGCAGCATTGGTCTAAGATACAGGGGCGTAGTATAGAATACAGCATGTCAGAGCAGCATTGGTCTAAGATACAGGGGCGTAGTATAGAATACAGCATGTCAGAGCAGCATTGGTCTAAGATACAGGGGCGTAGTATAGAATACCTATATGTCAGAGCAGCATTGGTCTAAGATACAGGGGCGTAGTATAGAATACAGCATGTCAGAGCAGCATTGGTCTAAGATACAGGGGCGTAGTATAGAATACCTATATGTCAGAGCAGCATTGGTCTAAGATACAGGGGCGTAGTATAGAATACAGCATGTCAGAGCAGCATTGGTCTAAGATACAGGGGCGTAGTATAGAATACCTATATGTCAGAGCAGCATTGGTCTAAGATACAGGGGCGTAGTATAGAATACCTATATGTCAGAGCAGCATTGGTCTAAGATACAGGGCGTAGTATAGAATACAGCATGTCAGAGCAGCATTGGTCTAAGATACAGGGGCGTAGTATAGAAAACCTATATGTCAGAGCAGCATTGGTCTAAGATACAGGGGCGTAGTATAGAATACAGCATGTCAGAGCAGCATTGGTCTAAGATACAGGGGCGTAGTATAGAATACCTATATATCAGAGCAGCATTGGCCTAAGATACAGGGGGCGTAGTATAGAATACCTATATGTCAGAGCAGCATTGGCCTAAGATACAGGGGCGTAGTATAGAATACCTATATGTCAGAGCAGCATTGGTCTAAGATACAGGGGCGTAGTATAGAATACCTATATGTCAGAGCAGCATTGGTCTAAGATACAGGGGCGTAGTATAGAATACAGCATGTCAGAGCAGCATTGGTCTAAGATACAGGGGCGTAGTATAGAATACCTATATGTCAGAGCAGCATTGGTCTAAGATACAGGGCGTAGTATAGAATACAGCATGTCAGAGCGGCATTGGTCTAAGATACAGGGGCGTAGTATAGAATACAGCATGTCAGAGCAGCATTGGTCTAAGATACAGGGCGTAGTATAGAAAACCTATATGTCAGAGCAGCATTGGCCTAAGATACAGGGGCGTAGTATAGAATACCTATATGTCAGAGCAGCATTGGTCTAAGATACAGGGCGTAGTATAGAATACCTATATGTCAGAGCAGCATTGGTCTAAGATACAGGGGCGTAGTATAGAATACCTATATGTCAGAGCAGCATTGGTCTAAGATACAGGGGCGTAGTATAGAATACAGCATGTCAGAGCGGCATTGGTCTAAGATACAGGGGCGTAGTATAGAATACAGCATGTCAGAGCAGCATTGGTCTAAGATACAGGGGCGTAGTATAGAATACAGCATGTCAGAGCAGCATTGGTCTAAGATACAGGGGCGTAGTATAGAATACAGCATGTCAGGAGCGGCATTGGTCTAAGATACAGGGGCGTAGTATAGAATACAGCATGTCAGAGCAGCATTGGTCTAAGATACAGGGGCGTAGTATAGAATACAGCATGTCAGAGCAGCATTGGTCTAAGATACAGGGGCGTAGTATAGAATACAGCATGTCAGAGCGGCATTGGTCTAAGATACAGGGGCGTAGTATAGAATACAGCATGTCAGAGCAGCATTGGTCTAAGATACAGGGGCGTAGTATAGAATACAGCATGTCAGAGCAGCATTGGTCTAAGATACAGGGGCGTAGTATAGAATACCTATATGTCAGAGCAGCATTGGCCTAAGATACAGGGGCGTAGTATAGAATACCTATATGTCAGAGCAGCATTGGTCTAAGATACAGGGGCGTAGTATAGAATACCTATATGTCAGAGCAGCATTGGTCTAAGATACAGGGGCGTAGTATAGAATACAGCATGTCAGAGCAGCATTGGTCTAAGATACAGGGGCGTAGTATAGAATACCTATATGTCAGAGCAGCATTGGTCTAAGATACAGGGGCGTAGTATAGAATACAGCATGTCAGAGCGGCATTGGTCTAAGATACAGGGGCGTAGTATAGAATACAGCATGTCAGAGCAGCATTGGTCTAAGATACAGGGGCGTAGTATAGAATACCTATATGTCAGAGCAGCATTGGTCTAAGATACAGGGGCGTAGTATAGAATACAGCATGTCAGAGCGGCATTGGCCTAAGATACAGGGGCGTAGTATAGAAAACCTATATGTCAGAGCAGCATTGGCCTAAGATACAGGGGCGTAGTATAGAATACCTATATGTCAGAGCAGCATTGGTCTAAGATACAGGGGCGTAGTATAGAATACAGCATGTCAGAGCGGCATTGGTCTAAGATACAGGGGCGTAGTATAGAATACAGCATGTCAGAGCGGCATTGGCCTAAGATACAGGGGCGTAGTATAGAATACAGCATGTCAGAGCAGCATTGGTCTAAGATACAGGGGCGTAGTATAGAATACAGCATGTCAGAGCGGCATTGGTCTAAGATACAGGGGCGTAGTATAGAATACAGCATGTCAGAGCAGCATTGGTCTAAGATACAGGGGCGTAGTATAGAATACCTATATGTCAGAGCAGCATTGGTCTAAGATACAGGGGCGTAGTATAGAATACAGCATGTCAGAGCAGCATTGGCCTAAGATACAGGGGCGTAGTATAGAATACAGCATGTCAGAGCAGCATTGGCCTAAGATACAGGGGCGTAGTATAGAATACAGCATGTCAGAGCGGCATTGGTCTAAGATACAAGGGCGTAGTATAGAATACAGCATGTCAGAGCAGCATTGGTCTAAGATACAAGGGCGTAGTATAGAATACAGCATGTCAGAGCAGCATTGGTCTAAGATACAGGGGCGTAGTATAGAATACCTATATGTCAGAGCAGCATTGGCCTAAGATACAGGGGCGTAGTATAGAATACAGCATGTCAGAGCAGCATTGGTCTAAGATACAGGGGCGTAGTATAGAATACAGCATGTCAGAGCAGCATTGGTCTAAGATACAGGGGCGTAGTATAGAATACCTATATATCAGAGCAGCATTGGTCTAAGATACAGGGGCGTAGTATAGAATACCTATATGTCAGAGCAGCATTGGCCTAAGATACAGGGGCGTAGTATAGAATACAGCATGTCAGAGCAGCATTGGTCTAAGATACAGGGGCGTAGTATAGAATACCTATATGTCAGAGCAGCATTGGCCTAAGATACAGGGGCGTAGTATAGAATACCTATATGTCAGAGCAGCATTGGTCTAAGATACAGGGGCGTAGTATAGAATACAGCATGTCAGAGCAGCATTGGTCTAAGATACAGGGCGTAGTATAGAATACAGCATGTCAGAGCAGCATTGGTCTAAGATACAGGGGCGTAGTATAGAATACAGCATGTCAGAGCAGCATTGGTCTAAGATACAGGGGCGTAGGTATAGAATACAGCATGTCAGAGCAGCATTGGTCTAAGATACAGGGGCGTAGTATAGAATACAGCATGTCAGAGCAGCATTGGTCTAAGATACAGGGGCGTAGTATAGAATACAGCATGTCAGAGCAGCATTGGCCTAAGATACAGGGGCGTAGTATAGAATACCTATATGTCAGAGCAGCATTGGTCTAAGATACAGGGCGTAGTATAG